>NC_056733.1:1894348121-1894445621 GCF_019279795.1 Protopterus annectens | reverse complement strand
TTAGTAGCTAGCCACATGTTCAGGTTTGGATTCTGTCTATGGGGTTGGTAAGCAGAGGTGTGGCTTCACATCCTCAAGCCCCTTCTTACATATGCAGGTACATATACGCACATGTAGCTCACTCCATAGGGCAGACACACAGATGACTAACTGACTATAGGATTCTGGATAAAGAGGTATACCTTTCTCTTTTGCTTCTAATATTTAATTATGGGTCTATATTAGAAGAGTGAAAGCTGAAAACAGCGAACGTTCTTATGTCAAACTGAAAAAAACAAAACCACAATATGTCAAATGCAAAAAAATCACTCCAAAAAACAAAAAAAAACCCCAAAAAATGTACAGACAAAATACAGTGGGGGGCTTCACCTCCCACACCCCCATTGTGGAGGGCTGTGCCGCCCCACCCTCCCAACTTAAATATAACAACTCTGAGATCGCACCACAGTGGAGGAAATGGCAAAGTCCAGAGAATAACCCAGCGATTTTTTTTTTCCCTGGAAAAAAAAAATCACTGTTCCGGCCATTTGACATTATGTGGTTTCGCTTTTTTAAGTTCTACATAAGAGCATTTGCTGTTTTCAGCTTTCGCTCTTGTAATATAGACCCTTTAATTATACCATCATGTTCCTTATCTGAGGCAGTTTTCTAGTGTTAATGGCATTACATTTACATGCAAAATTATCTACACAAGAAGAACTGAGAACAATTAGCACTTTTTCCATGTGGAAGGTTTACAAAATCATGCTATAAAGTATTACAAATATTGGTAGTCACCAACATTGTAAAGCCTGCATGTAATTAACATATGCCATCAAAGACCCTTAGAAAACCTTAATATTCTGAAAAAAGTAAACCACAATGCAACAACAGGCTTTATAAAACATCAATAAGGAATAAATATGCCAACAATTAAGGTTTAAATAAGCATATATTTTTTTAAATCCAAAAATGAAAACCAGTGACAGGCAAACAGTTGCCTCTTGAAAATAATCCAGTCTTGGTCGTAAAACATAAAATAATACACAATAAAACGTATTATTTTATCTTTTACGACCAAGACTGGATTCTTTTCAAGAGCCAACTGTTTGCCTGTCGCTGGTTTTCGTTTTTGGATTTATTATTATTTATTTTTTAAACAGCGAAGAGGCATTTACTCTAGTGGGTGTGTCAACATTAACAGTTACGTTTGAATATATTTTTTTTAATCATGAGGTTATATGTTTCATTCTCTCTGAATGCCTGTCTTTGCAGATTTGAAACAGAGCTTGGAATTCAGAAAGATTACTGCTAGAGGTAACCCCTTTTAAACACTGGCAGAGACAGCTCTACTATAGTGCTATAACAAAAACAGCACACCACTAGTGCACAAGCATAAATCTTCCTGGATTTTGTCAATACAAATGTCCTGGAACAATTAGTAAGAATACCTACTAATGGGAACAACATCTTGGTTCTTGTGCTCAGTAATGTGGGGGCATCTTGCACCATCCCTTGCATACTGTCATCTATTGTTATGTCTGACCATAAAACCATTTCCTTTGAAGTAAAACTGAAACCAGACATCCCTTCCATCCAAGGTACCACTATAAATTTCTCCAGACATCCCTTCTACCCAAGGTACCTTTAGAAATTTCCCTAAGACAAACTACTCACTCTGATTTATTGGCAAGCTCCAAATCCCCACAAGCCCAGTTAACTCCTCTGAAAACACGGAAATGTATACCATCGCACTATCGCAGTATGTAAATAGCGACATAGATTCAGCTGTACCCTGTATAAACATGCACAGGGTAAACCCCAGAAACAAACCCACATGGTAGAACCATAATATAAACAAGATTTACAACAAAAGGAAGTGAATTTTGACCAGAAAAAGAAGAGTAATTCCCAGAATGATACAGCCCTTGTCAATGAAATAACAAAAAGCCCAGGACCTTAATAAAGTCCACCAAAGCCAAATATGAGGTTAAAATAGCTATCCAAGACAAAGACAATCACAAGGCCTTTTTTGTATGTTCATGATCTCAACAGCACAATGAATCATTGCACTGAGCTTATTGTGAACGATGTTACCTACACTGAAGCTGGAAATAAAGTCAACCTGCTCGCTGATAAATTCAGCTTAAACTTTAACCCGCCTGCCCACCTATACCTCAAGATCAAACTCAAACTGACTCACCTCCAACAACCACACAAGACCAATTCCTGAAAGTGCTATCAAAAACTAAAAATACCATACCAGTGGGTCCTGACAATATTCCCTTGATGCATCTAAAATTGCATGAAGCACGATTTAGCCAGCCCCCCTCCCCCAAACAATACTGTTCAATCTCAACTGCCATACAGGTTTTGAACCAAGAGAATATAAATCAACAGTTTGTACACAACCATACATTTACAGTAGAATAACAAAAGTGTGCGATTCCACATATTACCATACCTCTCAACTGTCCAGATTTTCACAGAATGTCCAGATTTTTGCCTCATATTTTTTGTCTATTTTTCATAAAGTTGTAGTTTTTATGATAAATGTGTGACAAATCATTAAAGATTAAAGTTAGAAGATAATAACAGACATTTGAGTTTCAAACTTTATACCCTTTAGAAAATTCATGCTTATGTAAAACCTGTTATTCTGTCAACTTTTTAAGTTTGGAAGAGCAATATTTAAAAATTATCCCTATTTTTGGGCCTTTGTCCCACTTTTCTTCATGGCTTTGTCCAGATTTCTTTCTCTAAGAGGTTGAGAGGTATGCTTAGCACAATACATGCAGTCTCCATAGCACTGAAATACTGGCATCAGAGATACAAGTATCTGCAAAACATCTCTGCAAATTCTGGGCCTCATTTTATAACTTTAAAAGTCTACAATTTCTCAACATTATTAAAAATATTAAGCATCACTAAGGAAGAGTGAGCAGGGACTGGTTGGTCCTCACCATCTATAGGCAATGGGTAGCTGGGGTTTTGAAGCCCATCAAAGTAAGAAATGGGAAAAATTGAGGCTGGTATTTAGGAAAAAAACAGCAGTTTTCTGTATGCCACCAAGTTTGCCTGATGTTTAAACATAAAAATATAGGTCCAATTTTGAATTACAACAGACAATCTTCTCACATCAAATTTTCCAACAATATTGTCTTGCCACCCTATTAAACTGCAAGATAAATTATTACAAATAGATTTAAAGTATTTCAACAGAGGGCTATGTTCCCCTGAACTCCCAGTGTTTGATTTTCACACAAATACTCCAGACTTTAAACATACTACTTTCAAGGTCATATCAAAGTGGAAAAAGGGGCTTATATTTAATTCCTTTTTCTGTGTTCTGATGTGCCCTTAAATATTGAAGACTTAGGAGCTTTGATACTTAGGGCAACATCACTTTTAAAACTATTTTCAGTAGCATTCAGCTGTGGTCAAAAGGAGCAGTGGAACCATATGGTCAGCCGGTCAGCTGAGCTTTGGGACATTCAGCCAAAATTAACCAACATGACTCTCTAATTTTTCTCTTTGTAACTCTGTACAGCTAATCCCTCAAAGCAGATTACATAATCTTATTTTTCATCTTCAGTTTCCCTTCATTATTTTCATACAGTGCACGTCCCAATGCTCACGTAGCCACCATTGTGAAATAATCATAAATATTTTAAAATACAAATAATCAAAGTTTTTCAGACTTTGCTACTGTTTCTTCATCCTGACATAGGCTAAAAAGGTAAGTACACCTTATTCTCCAACTTTCTCCATCTTAGTTACTGCTTCTATAGATAATGGCTAATTATTTTTAAAGCAAGTGCCTCTTACAAAAAATCAACAATTAAAGACAGCGACAGTCACTGTTAACTATACAAACTGTGTTGCCACTGATTTTGCTCTGCGCAAACTTGTTTTCTACAGTCTCTTATGCTGTATGTATGGTTCAAAATGTTGGTTGATAATGTTTGTATGACATTCATAGCCTCAGGCTGGTGTACTTTTATTGTACTTTATCTATACTCACAATTTGTTTTGACTCTACTAATCATATTCTTTGTATGTTCTATCCTACAAACTTAACAGATGCATAGTAATGAGTTTGTCTTTTACATCTGAAGCAGTTTTCTCCTGGTGACCTTATCGGATTTGTAGCCTTGTTAAGCATTCTGCCTAAAAACAGAATTTCCCTACTTAGGATAAATCTCCTGAAGCACACACAATATCCCAAATGAAGTCTCAGAAATACCCCGTAGACAGAAAGTAGCACATTTAATTAATTTGTTAACTGGATAAAAAGGTGTAAGTGGTTCTCTGCATGGGTGAGGTGGGATTCCTAGCTGATTAAGTGGCTTGTTTAGTCACACATTATGGAAGGAATCAAACAGAGGAGTACAACATAAAATCATTCATACATCATAGTCTCGAAGCTCTGTGCTACTTCAGTGCTATATTTTCAGAGTCTCTCACCCTCCTTCTCCATGCAGCAAATCCAATCAACCTACATTTGATGCAGGATACAAAAGCAACTCATGTGCTTCTCTGAAGTGAAGCCTAATGAATTTCAGGTTAAGTACAGCTGTTCCTAAGCAATTAATTACTGCCAATCTGCAATAATATAACTAGATGTTATATATTAACACACCATTATGCAGCACAGGCATTGTTACACTGTATAAATACATTATGATTGCCACATAAATAAATTTGACTGTTGTTAAAACTGTTGCTTAAACTATGCGATACACTCTATTTTGTGTCACTGGCCCAGGTTGTGACCGGAATTAGTACACTTCAAGGTCATGTAATGCACTAAGTAAATAGATAAGTTACTACTAAAAGAATCCTACTAAAATTATTTCAGTGTTAGACTTAGCTTGACACCACCTTCCTGGAGGCTAAAACCTGCTGCTCTAGACTCTTGCACCTTCTAAATCATGCCCCTGGGATGGTATCAATAGCCTTAGGTTCTTAAGCGAAAACTAAGGGACTTCAACTTTTGTTGATGTTAAGCTCTGTCATCTCTCTGACTATTCCAGAAATGTATCGAATGCACTATCTTTCCTCTCCATTACTGTACTCACTCGCTCATATATGAAGTTTCCTATAATATACCGCCCCCCCATATGTAATGTGTGTGAAAAGAATAAACGACATCCATCCACAAGGCCTTCCACAAGGCCAAGTCAGCTTCTGAGGAGATGGGTTATCCAGCAGTACCACCATTTGTGACCCCATTACAATTTCAGTTTGGTCATTAGTTATCTCAACTTCCAAGATTTTCTGTTGGTTTCCACTATCTATATTCATGCATTATCCATATACAACATCACAATCTCCCCATATGGCTCACTCCTGATACAGCAGTGAAATCATCGGACATTATACACAAACCCATGCTGCTTGGGTCCAACTTCCATTCCACAACGGGTAACAGTTTCTTTAGCATGTACTGCATCTTTTTTATCCGATCCCAGCAGAAGTTTACAAATACCAAGATCCCTCTCTGAAGACCAAATGGTAACTTGGTGTGTCAGCTAAGAACACTACTGTTATATGTCAGCTTCTTCAGGACCTGCATCCTCACAGGTTCCATAGGTTTATTTAAAACAGTTTTATAAACTTACCCAATCAACCATCCTGAACACTGTTTCCAGCAAATACAGACTGTGCCTTATTCTATTTGTAGTACTAGCCATATTCTTGGTTTATTAAAACCAGGTAGAAATAAATGTCAAGGGCTTTCATTTGCTGTATCATTTGAGTACTTAGTTTGGTCATATGCCATCACTGCCGAGTACCACAGGTTATACATGTTTCGTACTTGTCCATACCCCTCAACTGTCCAGAATTTCACAGAATGTAGAGATTCTTAACTCTTATTTTAGATCTGTCCCTTGTGAAACTTTGGTTTTCTAGCAAAGCTCTGAGGGCCTCAGTTAGTAAATAATAACAGACAATTGGGTTTCAGACTTCATATACTTCAAACAATACATGCTAAAGCAAAACCTGGTATTCTACAACTTTCTAACTTTGCTGGAGCATTGCTTTTTTAATTAATCCCTATTTTTAGGCTTTTGTCCCCCATTATTTTTGGCTTTGTCCCTGATTCTTGCAGTGAGAGAATGAAAAGCATGCTCTAGTCTGACTTGCAGGATAACTGATGCTTGAATATCTGTATCATGTGACACTATCTCATATTACTTGGAATAAAAAAGAAATAACTGCATTCATCTTCAATGAGGGGTACAAGGAAGTTCCATCAGCTTCCCCAAAGACAGTAACAGTCATGTCTGAATTGAGTAACTCACTGACTGTACAAGTTTTAGTAACAGTGATGTCTGAATTGAGTAACTTACTGATTGTGTAAGTTTCTGTAACAGTCATGTCTGAATTAAGTGACTCACTGATTGTCTAGGTTTTTCACTGTTTCATACTTGGCTGCTACTTAACCCCTAACTGTCCAGTACTCCTCACTAAATTACCATTTACAGCCATATTAAAGCTCACTACACAAAGTTCTGTTTTGACTTCACTTTCATACAATTTAAAGAGAGTTGTTGTTGTTGTTGTGTCTTTCAGCTTTTCCCGGTTAGGGGTCGCCACAGCGGAACTCCGGTCCGCTAATGATTGGCAGTAGATTTTTGCGTACCGACTTGCCAAGCCTGACGCACAACCTTCAACGAAGGTACACCAATTCACGCATGTCTCCACGCAGAAGACGCTTTAGCTGAGAATCGAACAGGACAACGTCTTACTGTGAGGCGACAATGCTACCGCAGCACCACCACCGCAGCCTTATAAACATATGGGAACTATTTTAAATGTCGATTTCCAGCTTTTGTGATACATGCGCCCACTACTAATGTTTAGCAGGTTGACCCTTTATACAGTTTTTTCTCATCAACATTGGGACTTATGTCACATTTTACAAGGCTTTGTTTTAATGAAAACCCTCAAAAACATGCAGAGCACATGCATAACAGGTTAACTTAATACAAACATACAAAACTATGTACATCTTCAAATAATGAAGTTTAACTGTCCTATTAGGAACAACTGTCCCAAAAGGAAAGCTGCAAACATAGGCCTTAATTAACCTCAAATTGAGGTCATCCATGCTAAGGCGCATGTTACTGTTTGTGCTTCTACTTACACTAGAGTTTCTTAATTTTTTTTAAATCTTTGTTCCTCTCCCAAATGTGAACACCTTACATGCTTTCAGAAAACATTAATTTTTAGCCTTGAAGAAACCAGTATTCTGTTTTTTTATTTCCCTAAAATCAGCTCGACTCCATCCAAACTTGAGAAAAAATGTCCACAGCTGCAGGTTTCTAAAAACAAGCTGAAACACTTACTACTAAAGGAAAACATTTCATTATAGTCAATCTTCTCTTATTTACTGGTTTCCACTTAAAACTTATTAGATTAAGCCAAGGGTCTTAATCCAGAGTAGCTAGTGTAAAACCATTCTGGTTGCAGAAAGCATTATACAAGTTGGTTTTGTTTTGCCTTTATCCCCCTCCAAAAAAAAGTTATAGAATACGTGAACATAATAAAACATAATGCTTGGATTCAGGACTTCATTTTATTTTTCATGGCTACATGAGTTGTATTATGCCACATCCGTTGAGACATGATTGAGGAAGGACCTCAACCAACTCAATGTTACTAGCGATTTCTGGAGGAAAGGAGCTGAGGGGAGTGGTAAACAGCATGATAACTATCACAGGTCATAGGTAAAATCAGTAGAAAATTGATATTGCAGTAGGTTATCTAAGGCGCTTAGACAAGTTCCCAATAGGTATCCAGCAAAACTCATGTAGACAGAACAGTGCTCAAAACACTGTTGTCCTGTGAGCTTTTTAATGGAGTGTGTCATGACCCACTACTTAAGTCAACAAAGAGGAAAGATTTGCTTGCCCTTCTTGGTAATAGATAGCCATAGAGGCAGTGCATTTATATAATGCACTGATGCATAAATAAAATCTCAGTTTGCCATTCTTTTTAATGTGCAATATCAGTGTTATAGACCACTCGCTTACAAAGTTTCATTCATACCATTTTTTTCTCTTTTAATTATGCTTTGCTATACATAAGTGATCTTCAGGAAGGAGGAACCCCTTCGGCAGACATTGTCATTGACCAATAACCTTTCAAAGTTTAACAGGATATTTTATTGCCCACCTAAATGAATATAATGTATTCAGTGACTGTATGGGTGAGCAAGCAGAATGTCAGGCAGTGTTTTAAAAATATTATCAAACACAGATCCCTTGAATCTGGATAAAGTAACCAATGATAAAAGTATAATATTCCAAAAAAGCCAAAAACTCATTGGAATACACACGGCAAAACAACACTTTAATACAAAATAGTAAAAATATAAAACATGTGAGTGCTTTCACAGAGTCCTCTCTGCTTCCTCAGACATACTACAGTAACTGCTGCTCTTGTTTAAATAATGATACATCAAGGTCATATCCAATCAGTTAACAGCATCTTGATTGAATAAATAAAAGTTAAAGGCATACACTATACAAACACTATATAAACAATCAATGATATAAATAGTGAACTAAAAGTATATGTAAAAAACTGTAAAAACATGCTCTATAAAATTAGATAGTGGTAAAACTGTAAAATATATGTACAAATATTAGAAGATGTGACCAAACATAATAATCAATGTTTCAAAGCCCTGTTCCTAAGAAAAGGTTTCAGTGAAACCTTACTATTTAGTCCAGGTGGTCTGTCAGCCTGAAGACTAATTATCCATTCTTGTTCTGAGGCTTTGGTCTTGTTGTTCATGTTCTGTGAAAGCGCTCACATGCTTTATATTTTTACTATTTTGTATTAAAGCGTTGTTTTGCCGTGTGTATTCCAACAAGTTGTTGGCTTTTTTGGAGCTTTAAAAATATTGTTGCATATTGATTTCATACTGAACTATAAAAATGACAGTTTTCATAGTTACTGTATACTTGCTCATCCCGAGACAGATAAACTTTTTAAGGATCAATATTGACCAAACCTGCCTGATGCAGTTTCCTGCTGCCTCACAAATGTTCACCTGCCCACACCCTGCTATGTGTTTATTTCCATGACCTGAAAAAAGGGACATTGTACAAGATCTGTCATGTCACAGAATACACACATTGCACTAACGGACAGTCTTTGTAATGCTGCTACTGCAAACCACAAAGCTGCAGTTTAGTAGAAGAGTCACTTACCAAGGCTGTTAGCATGTGCATTGCCTGACCTTTTAGAGGATGCTAGCATACCATTTAATTAGTGGAGAAAGTTACATGGAGATGGGCTTAAATTAAGAATGCTGTCCAGTTATCAGCTTGAGGTGTGTGGTATCTTGTCAAATGTTTGTTAATATGTTAAAACTTGAGATTAGCTGCGATACGTTTAAATGTAAATAGTTTCTTAGTAGTCATTACTCTGACTATCTCCTTATTCCTACATTCTATAAATGATGGCTGAATATTGGCCATCTCAGCAAGGACAAAAGAGTAAGAGAAAAATTGTTCAAGACCTGTTTATGTGGGGGCAACACCCCCCAGTCCCATCCCTTTCCTATATCTAACTTTAACATCACCAAGATTCATAGAAACACATAATTTGGAGAGTTAAACATAAACATTGGTGAAGTTCAGTTCAGTTTTGACCATCTACTCACTCATTACCACTTAAATTACTCTTACCTAGCCAACCACGTGTTATTTTATTTATGTCAGGGAGGAAAGCTCTCTTCAAAAAAAAAAAATAGTTATAAAGATGACTGAAAGATTAGTGTGTTAGCTCCGTGCTACAAAAAGAAAAAGTTTAGATTGTGATCTAGGTGAAGTGGGTTTGAGTATCATCTTAACCAGTGGAGAGACCAGTTGCAAAGGGCTGCAAGTGACAGATCCACACTGTCTCATCCAGCCTGCAGGGAGAAAGTTAGCTAATTTCTACAGCAAGAACTCCTCCTTGGGAGGACCTCAGCAGGTTCTCCTTTGACAAAAGGAGGTACTGCCAGCACAGCTAGCTCGGATTTTGTAAATAATCATACGTCATTTGTGAATATCAACATGATTCATATGCTTGTGTTACAAATGTATTAGAACGGGTCTACTTCACATCACCTAAAACCCATTTGACTGACTTTCATTTCACAGAGACCAAATCACCTAATTTTCAAAATAGTGAAAACTCATTTGACTGAATCTCATTTCACTGAATTGTAAGCCATAGATATGATGTGGGTTTCCATTCACCTATGACTTGTTTGTGATAAAAACAATTTCTGTAACTTACAGTGCTGACTGTCAGAATACTGATAGTCATTTAGAAAGTAATGTTGTAGTGTTTCTAAATGTGGGTATGCCTCTTTACATTTTTATGGGAAGTAGCTAAAGTAATATAGCAGATGTTTTGTGCACTCCCAACAGCGTGTAGAGTACTGTAAGGCAAGTAAAAAGGTATTTCCCTTTTCCCCACTGTAGTGCGATCTTGGAGTTAGTATATATAGTTGGGGGTGTGGGGGGCACACCCACCACACTGGGGGGTGTAGCGTCTCACTTGTTCGGTTTTATATTGTCCGGTTTCTGTTATTAGGATAAGTATGTAGTTTTTAAGGTCCGGAAAGAGGTAGTTATTAGTGTTGTGAGTATGCTTGTTTATGGTTTAACATTTAGACTTTTGAAATTTAGCATTGTAAGCTTTCGGGGAAAACAGATTTAGTCAAATGAGTTTTCAGTATTTTGAAATTAAGTGATTTGGTCTTGGTGAAATGAAAGTCAGTAAAATGAGTTTTAGGTGATGTGAAGTAGACCCATTAGAACTGTATGTTATATAAGATGGTTTGTATAGATGTGTGCTGAATAGATATTTTGTAGCGTACTCAGTTTAGAGATGTATCCACAGTATGCCCTACTGGAAGAGAACAGAATTGTACATAAACTATTGTAACTGTATAAATGTATATATTTTAACAGTGGAAACTGGAACATAGAAGGTTAACTTGTAAAACTTCAGAAAATAGTTGAAATTAAATGACTTTATAACTGTGGCATAAAATGATGGTTTTAATGCAGCAAAGAGAAAGGGCGTCTAAAACTAGGGAGCCTTCTGCATTGTCTTGTAAGTGTTTTATTGTTTTATGTCATCCAGCAGCTGCAAAGATCTGAGGGCTATGTATTTTCACAGAGAGATGCTAAATGCTGGCAGTTTCTAGCAATGTGGGTTTAGGTTGGGAACTAAAGTCAGATGACAAGAAATTATGTCATCCAGCAAGCTAAGCCAGCAGTAATATTTGAGATATTAATGTAAGCACTCTGAGAGAGAGGAAGCATTCTGTATTTTGTCTTTGCCCTGACTTGCTCTGTAAGTAAGTTAACTAGAGTGCATTCATTTCTTTTAGATATAATCAGGAATATAGCTGAGTTTAATTTAGATGCTTTCCTTTATTTATTTGAGGCTGTCCTGCAATGTTGCTTTGAATATTTCCTGTGATTTTGAACTCTGATGTAACTGTGATTGTATATGGAGGATTTTCTTGTTCTTTTATCATTTATTATTAAATATATTTAAACCTTTCATTGTGGCTGATATTTGTGAGACATATTTAAGTTGTGAGTGTACGTGCCTACTTATTTGGTGGCACTGTGGGCCACTCCTAAAAGCCTTGCTCTTGGTCAAACTACCATTTGTATTGATAGTAACATTACACAGAAAGATTGGACACCCTTTGTTAAGGCCTTGAAATAGCTGATAAGGAGTGACTAGTGGCAGTAATAACTACCTTATAGTCTGGGTAGAAGAGGGAATAGCTAGTAAACCTGTACCAGCCTTTCCCAGGTGTGTGTGTGTGTGTGTGTGTGTGTGTGTGTGTGTGTGTGTGTGTGTGTGTGTGTGTGTGTGTGTGTGTGTGTGTGTGTGTGTGTGTGTGTGTGTGTGTGTGTGTGTCAGCTCCTTGGGCAGGGACACAAAGCAGTGGTTGGACAGAGAGGGTGCTGGAGGCCTTGGCTTGGTCACTCAGCTGAGATCTTAATAACATGGCTGTGCCAGTGGGGAGTCTTATTGGAGATCTGGAGAAAGAAAGAGAAACCAGCCCCAGACTGACTGTGGTCGCTGTATGCTCTTAAGGAAAATTGCACTTGATGCAGAGAACTGCATCTGAAAATACTGTGTGTGTGTACCTGTCATCCTCCCAGTGTGTACATCCCCCACTGGTGCCAGTGGTGAGGAGTGAGGCTCCTTCATTACTGGGCCAGTGGTGGGGCGTCAAAACACCATTCACATAGCGACTCAGAATCATAAGCTTAATAGAGGTGTGCATACAGTTTTATTGGAGTATCATGAGTTTGTAGAAGCATGCACAGTCTTGGGCTCTGAGTACCATGCTTGCTGTCCAATGAAGGCAGAACCACTAGAAGGATACAGCAGATAAGTCCATTGCCCCAGGTGACAATTTGCCAGGGGCCTTAGTGGTAGAAAAATCTATGTTTATTTTTATTTTGTTTTATCTTTTCCTGACCTGTCTTGAGTGTTCATATGGAAAAGGGGGAGAGACAGAGTCACCTGCTATGTTATGAGTTCCAGGAGCATGACAGGGGCAATCTCTGTCCCAGTGAACAAGTCCCAATACCTAGGGGGGCAGGGCTGGAGGGAACAAAATTTGTATGTCTCCCTATGTACCAAACTCCCTTGTTACATCTATTAATGGAGGGAAGCTCATATGCCTGATATATATTTATTCATTCTTTGTTGACTGGGTTAGTCCCACTAGGCTAGAAGCCTTTTTTATGGGGAAACCTCAGTGGTATTTAGTCTACTAGGGGAAATTTGGCCAGGGCATAATGGAACTTCCTCTACTCTTTTCCATTGGGCCATGGGTTATTTTATAGCCACCTGAGTTACCACCAGCTCAAGCAGATGGAGACTCATTTTAACATCTGATCCAAATGACAGCACATTCAGCAGTGCAGCATCCCCTTGTACAGCACTGCAGTGTCAGTACTTGATCTACCTGTTAAAAATTCCCTACAGAGTACTCTGTCAGAAATATTGGGTGAGCAAATGGTGTAACTAAGAAAATTATTTTTTGGAGTTTGGATACAGGATATGAATTGCCTACACATAGTAAGGCCATGTTAAGTTAAATTCTGGTGGTTGCCAAAACAGTAATTACTAGAAAATGGAAATCAAAGTAAAAAAAAATTATATCTGATGCATTAACAATTGTAACAGAGGCAAAAGAACTGGAAGTGGGATTTTTAGAAAAGGGTGGGAGTAAATGACATAGAAAAAGTGGAAATTGTGGAGCAATTTATGCAGAATAATATTTTGGAAGAGGAGTGAGGTTTAAGGGAAGGCAGAAATCAATCAATTTATATAATGTTGAATTGATGATAAATATACAGATTAATATATTTGATGCATAATGTTTGCAACTGGAAATATGTTAATATGGTTTGTTTTCTTTTATATAAATATATGTTTGCCTTTGTCTTAAGTAATAATTTAATGAAGGTGTTAAAAGTACAATACATTATTCAATCTACCTTGTGTAGGAATAGAACCCACAGCCTTTGGCACAAAAGGCAAGAGTACTACCTGTTTCATCACTACCACTGACACCGACTGCCCAAAAAGTCTTAACAGTCACTAAGAATGACCATCCATCAACACTGGCTTGACCTCCTTCATTGGCCTGTAGAATGTGAGGTCACTACTCCTGTAACCCCTCTCCAACAACAACTGCCCCAGGAAGTTGCAGGAGGGGTCCAGAGGAGATAAGCATTACAGGCAATGACTGATGGTCAAAGCATCAATGGGGACCAAAACGAAGATAAGAAAGTATCTCGTTATAGAGGCCAAGCTGCAGTGCACCAGTTTGAATGGCAAACGCTAAGGTCAGATTAATGCTTGCCACTGTGGGGACAGTACTGGGTGTTTTAAACCATACACATGTGCAAATGATGCTGACATTGTACTGATGTGAACTCTTCTGTTCTAAATATTTGGATCTGCCTTGGTGCTGCATTTGTAAGTGTAGCCTCATCTGTCTCCTTCAGAACCCAGAGGCAGTCTGCCAGTAAAACATCTCAGAAGCCACTGAGAACTCTGCAGTGCATTTCCAAAACAGGTAAAAGGTCAAGATAGTAACCTGTGCCTTCCATGCTCCTGAATCATAGATATTATAAAGGTCCAGTTTGTGCTGAAGCCAATGTATAAATCACAGTAATCTGCAACAGAATGGCCACTATAAACACAGTTCAAAATTAATTCATGCTTATAGTTTTTACTAGCAAATAAGCACAACTTTGTAAGCAATGCACACAGCAAATTTGATATGTAACTACATTATTTATGTCACTCATGCAATGCAACTTCTAAAGTTGAAGGAAATATAATGAGTTACAGGGATTAAAACAGATGAACCACTACAATTACTGCCCAACCCCCATAAAAGCGTACACACTCTGTAGTAAAAACTGGTTAATGAATTTCTGGTTCCTAATATTTTGAGTTGTTATACAGCCCTTCAACCATGACTAAAGGCCTTTCATTTGGAGTTCTGCCTCTGTCACCATGTTTCTCTGTGTGTCTCTCTCTAGCTTGTTCTTACTCTGCCTAACACTAACTTCTCTCTCTCTCTCTCTTTCCTTTTTCTTAACTTTAAGGGGAAGGCATCTGCAAAGACTATGTGACTTTTCTTTTTTGACTTGAGGAAAAAATCTCAGTATACATGAAAGAGCAACTGAGCTTTTAGTCTTTATTCTTGTTTAATTTTCTTTTGTTCTTTTTCCCCAGAGGGCAGTTCAGATCATTAAGATGTCTCTGTTTCCAGGGAGACCACAATTTTTTTGATAGATGACATACATCCAGCTGCTTTATTTTTATTGGATGTATATATTCTTGTGGGGAGGGGAGAGTTTAACAGTAGGGTCAGGCAGTTGCTCCTTGCCAAATTGAATCTGACAGCCTTTTATGGTGTTCAAAATTTATGAAGCTAAGTAACTGGGGGTGCAGAATGAAAGAGTAGTACTTGGAAAAAATTCTGAAGAATAAATTATTGAAAAAGAATTCATATGTATGCAAAAGGAACACACACATGATAGCACTAAAGCTCCTTTCATAACACTAATACCCAGTTTAATTCAAAATGCATTTTAAGTAAAGATAATACAAAACACTCCTGTCAATGCAGTAGAATAAAAAAATCTAAGTGCTTTATGAACCTTGTAGATGACAGCATTTTCAATCTGCCAAGTAAAAGCATAAAAATATTAAAAATCAGTGTCTGAATCACTGGGGTTGTAGACAACCGAAAAAAGATATATGGAAAACCATTGATAATGTCCTACATATATATATATCATTTATGTATTTCATGGTTTGAATGTACCTTTAATTTTGATACAAGAAATAAATCATCTCAATTAAATAGGCAAGAAAATGATTACTTCAAAAGGGCAAGAAATTGTTTTTGTTATGTATTTTTCATTAACCATTTTGATTAACAGGCATTGTCCTGCTTTTCATTGGAGACCTGGGTCGAAAACTTCATTATGTAATAGCAGGTAAATAACATGTTACATAAAGTCTTGGACAAAATTATAAGTTTACAAAATTCTAAAAGTCAGACTTTTTAAACTTTTTTCCCCTTATAACAAGGGGCAGTGACCATGGATGCACTATATGTAGTGGATGTGGTTCTTGCTAATACATTTTGATTCTAGACTAGGGTGCCTTTTTGTGTGTATATGTGTGTGTGTGTGTGTGTGTGTGTGTGTGTGTGTGTGTGTGTGTGTGTGTGTGTGTGTGTGTGTGTGTGTGTGTGTGTGTGTGTGTGTGTGTGTGTGTGTGTGTGTGTGTGTGTGTGTGTGCATCTGTGCGTGTGTGTGTGCGTGTGTGCGTGTGTGCATGCGTGCGTGTGTGTGTATGTGTGTGTGTGTTTATGTGTATGCATGTATGTGTGTGTGCATGTGTGTGTATGTGTGTTTATATGTGTATGCATGCACGTGTGTGTGTGTGTGTGTTTATATGTGTATACGTGCATGCCTTTGCGTGTGTGTGTGTGTGTGTGTGTGTGTGTGTGTGTGTGTGTGTGCGCGCATGCGCGCACATTTGTCTGAGTGTATGCTGAGCATTAGATCACCATCCTCTCTCATACAAATTTTTCTTCCTTGTGCCAACCGAGTGCCATAATACACTTCTAGGATCTGGCTTCTCTGTGATGCTGAATTAGATAACGTGTATAATCAGAAAATGAGAGCTTCATCACATTATGACAGACATAGTGAGCAGCTGGAGTAAAACTGGAATTTCTGGGAGCAAGGTTTTAGACTGGAAATCAATTCATAAAGTTACGCACATGTGAGGCATGCTAAAGTATACTTAAAATATTATAGCTGGTAGATAGGTAAATAATCAGGACAGCTGTCCAATAAGAATACACTGAGAGAGGATAAAATAAAATATGAATCCTTTTTTACATATTTAAACTCCCTCTCTATGTCACCGCTGCTCTGCATTTCTAAAATTGTTTGGTCATGAAAGATCAAAAAAGGGATTGCTCAGAATGACTAATTGCTGTTTTTGTGAAGCTTTTCCATTCCATAATTTTGTGCAACCATAGAGTTGATTATATATATATATATATATAAGTTTGGTGGTGTAGGGGTTGGCCCAGTCAATGGTGTTTAATAGGTACTTGCCCCTTTAAAAATTCACGCTAGAAGCATTTATTTACAAGTATTATATTGTTCACCTTATAGTGTAATGTAATATCCCCTTGAATGACATTGGTATTTCCCCATTTGCACACCACTGGTACTGTGTAATCCATATACAATCCATATACTATGGCTCCCTGGGAAGTAAAGCCTGGATTTAAAATTACAGCAAATGAGGCAACTCATACTTTGGCTACACCTATGATGTTAGTGGGCAAGGCAGACCTTCAGTAACAGAAATAAGACAATGTTGGTTACAGCAAATGTTATAGTACACACATTTACATAAGACACAGTATGCAACAGGGCTAGTCTGTTACTTTATATCTGCTACAGCAATACAAGGGCTAGAATGCTATGTACAAATATAATGCAGAATAAATATTATTGGCATCAGAACTAATAAAGAAATAGCACTTTTGTGGAATTTCAGGAAAGACAATGCCATGCTGCTAATGTGATATCAGAGTTTCGGTCTTTAAAAGCAGTATATGTTCATAGATTAGAACAACAAACCATTATTTATTTTTTTCTTTTGCTGACCATGGTTGAGTGGAAGTTACCAAGCAGCTCCTGTCATCAGTGGGAAGTTATATAAGTTATACTCAGGCATACTATTTTGAAATCCACAAAAATCAGGAAATTCCAAAAGTTGCTTTCATAGTTTTATAGGTTCTTATGTGTATACTAGTCTAATGACCACTAGGCCCTTTATAATACTAGCCATGCAACCCAAATGTGACCCACAAATTTGATTTATATAAGGGGTAATTTATTGACTGCCTCTGTCCATCAGAGACATAGGAGCCTGACCAGGGCAGATTTTCTGATTACCCATCCTTTGGTCCAAGTTGCACTTAAATAAGGATAGGGAGGAGCTCTGCTTCACATGGATGGGGGGGGGGGATTATTCCAGAGAATGGGAATTCTCTGAGAATCACATCTGTCTCTCCAAAGGATCCTATTTATGTTGCAAGTAAAATGTAGTTCTTTTAATCTAGTAGTTCTTATGATATTTGTTTTGTGGATGTGCAAAAGGGTCATCAAAACAGGGTCCAGGAATGCCTTGTATGCCAGTCAAAGATCACCTGTCAGACATCTATGTGATACTGAGCAAGGCTTTCAGGTTATCAGCGTAGGACATTGTTTATTCCATGTATTCTTTTTGAAAGGAACTTTTGTAGATGTTCCAGTTACTGCATATGTCTGGTCAGGCACATAAGGGGCATTATATTTTATGATGGGCCTGATGAGGGCTGAGTACAGTGGTATGATGACATCTCTGCACCTAAATTCCACGCCCTTGCTTGTAAGTTGAGCAATACAGAACGATTTTCTTACTGCTTGGACACATGTTGATCTAAGGCTCGGTTGCTGCCCACATGAGTTCCTAGATCCCTGACTAGTGAATCAACTTTTAAAGATGTTTTATTGATTACATTGTTACCTGGGTTGGTAGACTTTCTAAAAGGTACTAATAATGCATTTCTTGGTAGTAAGATTTAGCCATGGCTTTGGCACCAAGCATTTAACTGTAATAGACTTTCCTGAAGTGTGTTTTCATCTAGCAGGGGACTCAACGACTGCTCACAGTTTTCAATTATCTACAAACTTGGCTAGCCAAAGGCTTTTAACATTGGCTTTGACGTCCAAAAAGTAGATGTCAAAGAGGAGTGGGCCCAGCACAGACCCCTGGAGGACTCCACTGATAACTGGAATCTTTCTGGAGGTGGTCTCATGGATTCTAACCTCCTGGGTCCTATCAGTGAACCAGCTAGCTATTCAGCATGTTATAAAGTGTTTGTAACTAGTTCCATAAGTTTGTTGACAATGCCTGAGTGGGTCATTGTATCAAATGCTTTAGCCAGATTTAGATAGGCAATATGCACCATTTTCCACTCATTCATTGCCTTTGTGATGTTTTCAAGGAAGTCCGCCAAATTCAGTAAGCATGACCTTCCTTTGATAAAGCCAAACTGGAATGGATCCAGTGTCTGAGGTCTCCAATGTCCTTGTTGATAATTTCCATGGTAATTCTTTCCATGAGTTTGCAAATAAGACTAGTCAGACTAATGGGTCTGCAGTTCCCATTATATGTTAAAGGTCCTCCCTTATGAAGGGAGATGACCATTGCTCTCCTCCATTCATGTTACCCAAAGCCTGTTTTAATCCTGTAGTTAAATAATGATCCAGGGGTCCTAATTAGTCAAATTTAGACTATTCAGGAGGCATTCTTGGATGTTATCAGGGCCTATTGAGGCAGTGTTCTCAGATTTAGTGAGTGCAGCCAGTACATGCTCCCTAGATACAGTTGGAGGGGTTATGTTTGAGGGTATTTTTGAGGGGATGGTTAGGATGAGAGAGGAGTAAAGTTTGAACTGAAATTTTCCGCTAACAGGTTGGCTATATTGTGAGGCTCAGTGAATGTGACACCATTAACCACCAGTTCAGCAGATTGCTGCATGCTGCCCTTGAGGTTTGTGATGTAGCTGTAGAAGGTCTTATGGTTATCTTTCACCTGGGAGGCTATCTTAACCTCAAAGCTACCTTTGCTTGACTTAATTAGCTTTTGTAGTTGCCTATTTACTTTGATGATAGAGTTTCTATCTTTATGGGAATTAGCCTTCCAAATGTTTGCTATATTTTTTTTCCTTTTGTTGTATAGCCAGTTTAATTTGGGATACAATCATTGCAGTTTGCTTCTGGGGCTAGAGCTGGGTTTGCTTTTGATAGTTACAGCAGCCTCCATGCAGCCATTGACATGGTTGTACAGAGTTTTTGACAGCAATTCAGCATAGGCTGCTGTGTTCTCTGGATTTGGAGGTGCATTCATTTTGACAATCCATCACCTGATAAAAGGTCATTTGCTTAGGAATAGTTCCTATTTTTTGTTGTTTTTAATGGGATTATGGAGTTGCTGTTGATTTTGTAGGAAACCGCTTTATAGTTGGCCTTACCTGGGAGGTTGAAACATTGAAGGGTGCAGTGTTCTCCCATATTTGTAAGCACGCGATCCCGTATGTTGGAGTCTCTAGTGGGCATATTCACTATTTGGTTAAGGCTGTTTATATTTATGAAGTCCAGTAATCTCGGTGCCTGTAGATTTGAGACTGTGTAGGACTCCCAGTCTGTAGGGGGCTAATGTCTCCCATGAGTAGGGTATTTGGTTGGATGATAAGTGTATCCAGTAGGTCCAAGTATGCATTTTGAGCTTCTTAGCACATGGAGTGTGACCTATATCTGGCTAAGATATGGTACAGGATTTTTGTCTATGGTGATCTGTACGTGGAGGAACTCCAATACATTATATTGTCTGACCACTGTAGAGTTATGCTTGTTACTGATGTATATAGAGACACCTCTTCCTTTAGCCCTTGTCTGTGCAATTATTGGTCTAAAAGTGTGGAAGACACTGAAACCTTGCACTGACAGGATACTCCCTGTCACTTTATAGACGTTGTTGTCCACCTCCCACCTTTGTCCTAGAGTACACTTTTCTACACTCGAACTCTCTGACATATATATGTTCCTTATACTAGCCTGTTAACTTACCTCTACTTTCTCTCACTTTCAAACTTACCTACAGAATTCTCCCTTTCTACTGATTGTCTTCCCTAGTAGTCCACTCTCTTGTCTCAACCCACTCCATTCACCCTTTGGGCTCACTCCGCTCCCCTACCCTGCCCCCAATTCTCACCCACCCCAGTGCTCCTACATTTATACTACTAGTAAACACACCCCTATCCTATCCACTCCAATCAGATTGATAACATCATAAACTCACCCAAACCTCTTTATTGTACATCACACCCACTAATTAACTAATCTACCTCCTACCCTATTTACTTAGTCATACTACTACTCCCCACCTGTACCTACAATCTACTTGTCATCCCTTTGCTCACCTCCCCAATCATTAAAATGTGTACAACATTTATCCCTTCACAACTTAAACTACTTATCTGCTTATCACTTTTATCTTCTCTTGTAACTACTTACCTCTTAACATCCTACGAATACCCACTTAACTCTACTCTTCCTTTTCCCTCTAAATACACCTCTACACATATATCACCTTTCTCTCCTACCTTCTTAAATCTCACCACTCAGCCTAACTACCTACTAGCTAAATACCACAGACTCGCACACTTCAAGTTAAGCAAACTAAAATCTAGGAAACTATTCGACTGTTTTTACAAACATCTCCAACCAAAATATTTTAAACTCCTCCACTCACTATTGGATGGAGATATTCATCCTAACCCTGGCCCACACCATACCAATACCAATGCCTACAAAAAACAAGACAAAACTACTTCTCTATCATCTCCCATACCTACCAACTCTCTCTCTATTGCCCATCTCAACATACGAAGTATTTGTAACAAAATTACTCAAGTTCATGCCCTTCTAGAAGTCCATCAATTTGATATTTTATGTTTAACTGAAACATGGCTAAAGCCTACCATTAAAGACAATGAAATCACCCCACCCGGGTATAACATCATTAGACTTGATCGCACTACCAAAAAGGGAGGAGGGGTAGCAATTCTCTACAAAACACAATTCCAAATTAGTACTATAAATCTGACTTGTACCCTAGATAATAATGCTGAAGTAATCATCTCCAAACTTCAAGCCAACACTAGTAAAGCCATAAATATCATTTCTGCATATTTCCCTCCAGGAAATAACATTAACACTCTCGAATGTATCCTTAGTTCACTCTCCACCAACCTCCCTCAAGAAACATTAGTCCTAGGCGACTTCAACATTGATTGGTATTCCTGTAACAGTACAAACCCCACCTCCCATATAAACCTATATGGCTTCATACAACTCATTAATAGTCCTACTAGAACTAATAAAACTAACAATAATGAAACCACCTTAGACTGGATACTTACTAATACTCCCCAACAAACCTACCAATCAGGTACCCTACCAGATGATCTAAGCGACCACTTGCTAACTTTTGTCATTAGACATAAAACCAACCTAATTTTACCTACTACCTACAGAACACTACGTTCAAAAAAGCAATTTAATGTTGAACATTTTCAAGCTGAATTAAGACAATGTAATTGGTCCCCACTAAAATATCTCCCACTTAATGAAGCAGTAGAATACTTCAATTCCATATTCTTATCTATCCTTGATCACCCAAGTCGTACTATTAGAACCAAGGCTAAAGTAGCTCCCTGGCTGACCAACAATACTAGGCAGAAAATCATTCTCAGAAACAAATCTTGGGCTAAATGGCGTACCACTAAGAATGTAACTGACCGCCAAAACTTCAGAGAGCTTAGAAACAGTAGAAAAAAAGCCATCCTGACAGATAAAAAGAACTATTACCTTCAATTACAACAAACCTCCAAAAATGAACCTAAAAAATTCTGGGCCAGTATTAATAATCTTTTATCCCCAGGCCAGTCTATCACACCGAACCCTCAGGACTCTAACCCAGACAATCCCACACAAATAGCCAATGACTTTAATTCTTTCTTCACTAATACCATCCAAACTCTTGCTAGTCACCTATCTCCTGACACCTCTAAGCTACTCTTACCTACTGTTAATACTCCTCCTTCCCTTCACTTACAACCTGTATCTACCTCCTTTGTCTCATCACTGCTCCAAAAACTAAAACCTACCACCCCCTCTGCAGACAAACTTCCTGCAGAATTCTTGCAAATAGGAGCCAAAGCCACTGCCTATCCCATATCTATTCTGATAAATAGATCTATAAATGAAGTAATTTTCCCTTCTATCTGGAAGATATCTCACATCATCCCACAACACAAAGGGGGGAACTCTAATGACTTCTCAAACTTTCGCCCCATAGCACTTCTATCTCCTATAGCTAAGATCATGGAAAAATGTATCCATAAACAACTACTTAACTACCTTCTCCATAACAACCTACTTGCTGTCAGCATGGATTTAGACCTTCCCACAGTACCACCACTGCTTTACTCTCCTTTACCAACTCCATCAACTATAACCGTAACAACAATAATCTATCATCTTCAGTCTTCATTGACTTAGCTAAAGCTTTCGACATGGTTAATCATAAACTTCTTCTGCACATACTAAAATCTCTCTCACTTGATACCCCTTCCTTAACTTGGTTTACATCTTACCTAGAAAACCGTCAGCAGGCAGTACTCTGGAAAAATTCACTATCTAATCTCCTTCCTACCTCTTTAGGTGTACCTCAAGGCTCTATCCTAGGCCCTCTTCTATTTTCTATCTTTATTAATGACCTCCAATCAGCTATCCCTAACACTACCTGCATACAATATGCAGATGATTCTACTATAATCTGCACTGCTACCTCTCAAACTGAACTCCAGTCTCTTACACAAAAAGCTTTTTACCACTGTTGAACAATGGTTCTCAGACCATTGCCTTCTCCTCAACCCCAAGAAAACCAAACTGTTACTGTTCTCACCTACCCGTAAATCTACCCCACTTAACTTCACTCTTACTTCCAGTGATAGCACTCTCATTTCTCCAGATTCCACAAAAAAATTATTAGGAATAACTGTTGACAATAATCTAAGCTTTGCCTCTCACATTAACAACACAATAAAATTAGTTAACAAAAAAATTGGATCCCTTTATAGAATCAAACCCTTCCTTACACCTGAAGCAAGGACCACCTTAGCCAGGTCTCACCTTATCTCTACTCTTCTGTATGCTTCCCCCATTTACACTAATCTCTCCAAAAACAACCTCAAGAAACTTGCTACATCTTGCTATAATATTGCTAGATTTGCTACAGGATCCCTGTTTAGAACTCACCACTGCCTGAACCTAAGACAACTAGGTTGGCTTGAACTTCCCAACAAGTTCATACTTCAACAGCTTTTAATAGCTCACAATATTCTATATCAACCAACTAAAATACCAATACTCTCTAACCTCATTTCACTATACAATAACATGAAACAACTACGTTCTTTAAACAAACTACTGATTAATATTACCAAACCCAATAACTCTGCAGGGGACTGACTCTTTTCCAACTCTGTTGGAAAAATGTGGAACAAACTACCCTCTGATATCTCATCTTTGTCTACCACTTTTTAAAAGGCAACTGAAAATGCATCTCAATAATCACTGGCTTTGCTCCTGTACCAACCCAAATTAACTTTCCTTCTTCCTCTCTCTTTTCTCCTACCATAATTCTTTCATTCTCTTCTCCCTGTATCCTCGATAGCTCTCCCTTTACATAACATCTATGTAGGTAAATGTTATCTCATATATACTGTATATACTGTATATCCTTGATAGCTCTCCCTTTACATAACATCTATGTAGGTAAATGTTATCTCATATATACTGTATGACCATTGTAATCCATACAAAAAAAAAAAAAACTTTATTTCATTTTTTAAGACATATTATTGTTACTCTTTTGTCTTTGCTCCTATCATATTTGTATATTACATATATTAACTAACTCTGTTTATAAATTTTAATCTTGTATTGCCTATTTTCTGTTTAAACTTGTAATAACCATTGGAGCTTTTCTCCCTAGGCCTCTACCTCATGGAAACATATATATATCAGCTGGACTAGCCCAACAAACAAAATAAAATAAATAAATAAAATAATAAAAAAAAAAAAACCATCTCAATAACTGCACAGTTATCTATTCTTGATTCTTGGGGAGGCTTGAGAGAGTGTATTTTTTTTTTTTTAGCTCTCTGGCAGTAACACCTTGAGGTAGTTGTTGTTGATTTTTTGTTGTTTAATAGGTTTGTCAATTTGGCATTGCCTAAAAAAAGCATTATGAGAGTAGATTAAATGTTAGCTAGTACTGGAAGGTCTAGAGAAGAGTGGTGCAGATCATCATTAGTTAAACAGATCATGATAACTATATCCCCCCTAAGGTAATATAATATCCCATTAGATTGATATGACAATAGGCCCATTAGAATGAAAATCAATCATCAATCATATTTTATTATTATATCATCATGTTATTCCTGTATATGCAATGGCTAGCTAATGGCATGCTCAATACCACATAGTCTGAAAGCATCATAAATCATAACTTCTCTCTCTATAGTCCAAAGAGGTACATTTCAGGGGTACATTTCAGGTCTACATTCTCTACTGGATATATGGGGGAACTCAATGGTACATTGGACAGAAATGAATGATGATTGCATGATTTGGGGATTGGATAAGAGAGATAGCTCTTCATTTACAGCCATGTGTTATTGGTAGGAGTTTGTTATGTATGTATCTTTGAGGATGGAGTCCCTGAGATGACCCTGATTGAGATGTGGTGATAGTGGCTTAGGATTTGTGTGGAGTTTAGGAATTGAGAGTGCTAGGTGCTATATTTTTTGAGTGCATTTGGGCTTCCTGAGGCATAGCTTTCGCAATGGGTGGTCTGGGCAATTTGTCTTGTTTAGGAAGATTGCTTTTAAGTGCCTCAGCATGCATTAGTCTATGTGTGTGCTGCATTCTCCGTGAGGTGGTTGTTGTCTGAGTGGTTTTGACAACCGGATGTGCATTGTATGTAAGAGTTTAGCCTCCAGTGTTATTGTGTAAGCAGACCTCTTGCATACTGTATCTGCTTCTTTAAGGAGTAAGTGGTTGTCAGTAAACAGGAAACAATTGCTACATTATCTGAAGATGTCCATATCCACCAAGCTGACTACAGAGGAGTTAGAAAACTGCATATCCAAACTATCATGTCCTTTGATTTGAGAGCTACAAGAGGGTGGTATGTTGGGGTTAGAAGGCTATCAAGAGTCATTTGTTAGAGCAGACTAGTAAGGGTACTATATTGGAGCAGATTGTGCTAAACAGTACTAACTTCTACTAACTTTAATGTTTACACAATTCTAACTTCTACTAAATCTGCAGGTATTGCCACATGACTCCCATCTAGCTGCACTGTTTGTCTGCACACAAGGTATTTGCACTATATTACTGCTTTACAAGGTACAGTTTTATAGACTGTTCTACAGGGAAATTTGATTGCTAGGTGTTTGCTATTGTTTAGGGCACTGCTAACCCAATCAAATGTGCAAAATTTACAGCAGCACAGAAAAAACAGAAAACTAATGAGCCCTCTGGCCAATAAAAGGACTACACTATGATTCCTTGTGTGTATTTTCCAACTCAGATAGACCAGGCAAACCTCAAAATGAATAAACCTAGTTGGTTGGGCGCCGGGCTGGCAACTCAACACCGTAAATCTCCTCTGCCAATCATGAGTGGACAGGTGATCCGCTGTGGCAACCCCTAACTGGGAAAAGCCGAAAGAAGAAGAGGTCCTAATGTAAAACCACAGTAGAAGAGACTCACAAGTGCAATGCTACCACAAACCACTTAAACTAGCTGGAAATCCCTTGTTGAAGGTAATTTCAAGACTGTCTTACAGCAGTAACAGTGACAGGAACAGCATTTTTTTTTTTTTACAAAAAATACATAAATAAATAAATGCACACATAAAAGCAGGAAACGGTAACAATTACTCAAAATAACTTAAGTGAGATTTAGCAGTCAAAGGTACTTAACTTTGCCTTTATGGCACTGGATACAAATAAAACACTTCTGGAATGCAGGCTAGGACTCCAAACTTTGCCAAGGTCCTGGAAAATGAGCAGGAGACAAGATGTAGTAAAGGAGGTTTACTCAAGAACAACATTGATTTGTTGGGTGGGCATTCGGTATCATGGATCTATGGAAAACAATGAGTGGCAAGAGTACATAAATAGCTTATACAACAGACAATAGCAATGAAAGGTGGGGAGGGACTTTGGAATTCAGATTATCATAAGGGGTAGAGAACAGAAACACAGCCTTATAAAACAAAAACAGCAACATGGTCGGAGATTGGGTAGAATGAGTAGGCTAGCTAGAGAGCCATCCAAGTAAATAAAGGCAATGTTGGAGCTCTATCAGAAAATGTAGCTTAATGTGTTAGTGGGGGGATGGTACAGACACAGAATGCAAGCAGAATATAAAAGCAGTGAAACACAAACTGGAACAAAGACAATTTTCTTGCTATTGACCTTCTACTACAGTTTAAGACACCGAATATGCAGAAATTTACCAGTAACACTGTTTATGGAAAAGTTGCAATCATAAATTGCTAAGGCTCAAAATCTGGCAATAGTACATGCTTTCTCTATGAATCTCACCATGACCCCATATCACAACTATGGGCAGGTGATCGCTTAAGAGATCAGCACAGCCATGATCCTACTGATATGAATGCTGGAAAGAGCTGTTGTCAAGATCCAATCTAGCATACTATACTTCCTGAAGTTGTATCATATCTAGTCTAAAGACCAGTTCATTGATAGAATGTGCAATAGGATAGTGGGGTGATGGATTCTTTTCAGCTTATAGTCAGTCCATTTTAGACCCCCTATCACAAGTAACACATCGCTAGATACCAACTAATATGTTGCTAGTTAGCACTTTAACCTAACTAACTTTAAAAAGCAAGAGAGGCACCCTATATCTATTATACGGGATCTGTTTATTCTATAGATAACAGGTCAAATTGTCAAAAAATATAAGACCCCATTGTGTTGCATTATTAAGCCATGTATTAGCCATGACTATGATATTTGCTTTACTTCTACAGTACAATTCAAATGTTTCCTAATGAAAGTCTGATGATTTTATGATCAAGTCACAAAATGGTGATCACAAAATCTTGGAATCTCTTAATTGAGAACCATAGTTTAGATTAGCAAAACACAAACAAAAGCTTTCTGTCAAGGGGCAAGCCCACTTGCACTCCCATTGTGGCTGGTTGCATGCCCCTGTTGCTCGTCTTGTACATCTTAATAATATGAAGAGGCTTGAGTGTTCTATTAAGTAGTTTATTACATCTAAACACATCAGGATGGATAACAGGAACATTACACTTAAACAAACTAACTGACTGACTAACGACACACACGCATACTATCACTCTGGCAGCTCACTCAAAATGGAAATCATGCTTGCACATGAACTGTACTTATATGCACTTGCCCACTGACTGGAATGCTTTGTAAAGGTATATCACACAATCTGATCTACATCCTCCCTCTTTACTGAGCTGTCTCATACAGGCAATGGCATTTGAAAAGACATGCAGTTATACAGACAATGATAAACAAAACAACAGTCATGTCCAGGTTGCTGTGTATCTGGAACTAGGTGTGGAGATGCAACCTGATCTCATAATGTAATAGTTAGGATTGGGTTTAGCAATAGGGACAGTCACTGGGGAATGTTCTGCTTCTAGACTCTCGGGGATATTCTCAGGAACAGGGATTGCTGATGAAATGTCCTCTGGAACAGGAACATTAGACAAATCCCTCTGAGAATTAGATTCTTTAATACAGGCAAGATGTTGTAACACTGGTTCAGATACCGGTAATAAATGCTTCAGATTCCACAATGTATGATCTTGGCTCTTGACACAAACTTTTCAAAAATCTAATGTGATCAAAACCTTTTGATGTCTGCATCCTCACTATCTCCCCTTCTTTTAATGAACGGAGTGGTTTGCCGGACTTACGATAGTAGGACTTCTGGAACAAATGCTTTTTTAACAGTTGAGCTTTCACTGCCTTGTTTTTAGCACATGGAACCAATAAATTGCTACTGCCTTGTAATGTGGTTCTGGTTTGTCTTGACATACTGTAAGTCTCTGGGCAGATGAACCAAGATGATTATCACAAAGAATGTTTCTGAGATTTAGCACATTTAGAAAAACATTGGTATTGTTACATTTGGATTTCTCTAACAGCTATTTTGCACTTTGAACTGCACGTTCAGCCAAGCCGTTTGACTACAGGAACACAGGACAACTCGTAATATGAACAAAGTCCCATGTCTCAGCAAATGGTCTGAACTGCGGACTTGTAAACTGTGCACTATTGTCAGAAATGACTCTGTGCGGACTACCATGGATAGAAAAATATCTCTTCAACTTAGTAATGACAGTATTGGACTTTAGGTTAGGAAGTAGGTCAATCTTGAACAAATTTGAATAAGAGTCTACTAATACCAAGTAATGTTGACCATTCCACTCGAAGATATCTGTGGCGACTGTCAACCAAGGTAGTTCATGAATATGGCTTAACTGAAGTGGTTCTTTTTCTTGATGTGTTTTTTTACTATTACATACAGAAGCAAATGTGGTATGCCTCCCGTGTAGATAAAAACAAATAACCAAATAACACCAAAGTATTCAACCAAGAGGTAATATACAATCCATTTATTAAAATCCAGGTTAAGCTCTTTCATCCAACTCCAAGACTTCTTCAGAACTAGCAAAACCATAAAAACACCACCTTCTTATACTCCAATAAATCCATTATCCAATTAAGTTGTAAAACAATTAATGAGTCACTCTTTTAACCCTTTCATCAACATAATGGTTAATGCATTTCGTCCTGAAAACATACATGATACGTTGCATTTTCAAAAAAACATAATGCAAGTAGTGGGTATACTACATAAAAACTGACATATAAATGTAAATATATACAATAAAATAAAAATGCAAATGTGTGAAAATAAAAATACAAATGTATAAATAATCCATCAGACCAACAAAAACCAGTGACAACTTAGCTGCCCTCATTTTTACCACAGGGTTACTAGAAATGTGATCATTGAGACCTGGGTTTTGCATAGCATCCAACCTAAGCTGCCAGAGGAGTTCCTTATATTCTATCATATATTCCCAGACTTCAACCCTGGCATTCACTGGAACTATTTCTAAAATGCCAAAAACAAAATTTTTAAACCCTTCACATACACAAGAATGTCTGTATAGCGCATTCTTGTGATTGCCTCTCTTTATATCATACAGGTGTTCATAAATTCTTTTGGACAATTTTCTCTCTGTTTTCCCAGTGTAAAATGAGTGGCAGACATTACAGAGGGCCAAGTAAATAACAACCAGTGTTGCAGTCCCCTTTCCTAAAGGTAATTTTCGTACAAAAACAGTTGTTCAAAATAACATCTCCCATATCAACAATAAATTGACAGTAATTGCACCTACCACATTTGGTGGTCTTTGTTTTATAAATGTCTGTGCTCTTTTCCAATATTTTCTTCATGTTCTTGATCATCTTGTGAATAAAGACAGGGGCACTCCCTACATGGTGAAACAAGTCATCATCCGTTCGCAAAATCGCCCAATTCTGCGAAATAACTTTTTTTTATTTCGTGGTTAATTTTATTATACTTTATAACCATTGCATTTTTAAATTAATCTGTATCAATTGTGTTATTTTGACCTATTTTACCTAGAAGTTCTGGTTTGCCCAATATACAGGGGGATTTGTTTCCCCTATTGTCCTCTAGTTCCTTCCTAAGGATAGTTAACATTTCCAACGGGTACCCCCTGTCCAAAAACATAGATGCCATTTTTCCCGACTCTTCCTTAAACAGTTTCTCATTTGACTGCATCCTAGCTGCTCAAATGAATTGCCTCTTCACTAGGTTCCTCTTACAGTATCCTGAATGCCCACTGTCAAAATGGAGGAAACAATTGGAATATGTTTCTTTTCTATAAATACTAGATATCAGTGTCTTGTTTTGTATTCTAAGGTGAATATCCAGGAAATGTGTGTCATCCTTGTTGTAATTATATGTAAACATAAGGAATGTTGTAGTACCTTCTTGGTAACCCATAAATGGTACTATTCCAGTAGAATCACCCTTCCATACAAAAAAACATATCATCCAAAAATCTTGAGTAGTTCAACCATTGTGTGGCATATACAGAGTTCAGGCTAAACTTTTTCTCCCAGCTTAACATCACAATATTAGCAAAACTGGGGGGCACATGCTGCTCCCATTGCAACACCAGTGATCTCTTTAAAGTATTCCCCTTCAAAGCACATAAAATTGTTGGTTAGGACTATCTCCATAAGGTCAACCAAAAATCGTGCCACTTGCCATGTGAACATTTTGCTGTGTACGAGTATTTCCTCGAATAGTTCCAACCCTTCCTGGTGGGGGATACATGAAAACAGATCAATTACATCCACTGTCAAAAAGTAAGTCTGATCATATGGACAGTTGGTATCACGTTTTGCTAGAAAGTCCCACAAATCTCTTAAAATGTGTGTATATTGACTCAATACAGGTTTTACCTTCCTAAATATACCACTAAAGGGTATGTTTTGGACCATTGTGCTGCAACTATTAACCTGTAAGGTGGATCCTCTACACTTTTATGTACTTCAGGGATTCCAAATGCTGCTGGAATAATAGGGTTCCTGTTCAACAAAAAAAATCATAAATTTCTGGAGTGATAGTACCCTGAAAAAGTGCATCTTCCAAAAATAAATCTATCTTCCTGTGGGCTGTGTTAATCTATTTTTTATACCACTGTGTAACGTGTATCATCCAAAAGCATGTTAAAAATTCTGCTAGTGTAATCAGTGTGTGTCCCTATCATTACACCTCCCCCCTTATCAGGTTTTATGACCCTAATAGATTTATCAGTAGACAAATCGTCCAACAGGCACTGTTCCTCATGAGTTAGATTCTGAGGACTCCTCCTCTTTTTCCCATGTAATGTATAAAGGTCCCTCTCACAGGCTTTTTCAATGATCTGTATTGCCTTATGGAGTGGGGGGGGGGTTGTAAATGCTCTTCTTTTTAAATGACTGTGATGTCATCAAATTCACTGTGTCTCCGTTCAAAAAGGAAAGGTTCAACTTCCTAGTCAATGATGGTTTTTGCTATGTTCCCTTTGTTCATAGGTTCATAAGTTGGTACTAGGCTATCAGCTCTAAGGCCTATGCAAGCCTAGCCATAACAATTCCCTGAAAATTTTTTCCCACAATATTTACTTCTCTGGGCCCCTGTCTAGCAGGACAACTGACATGATCCCCGGGGTGAATTTCCTATCTCCCATCCAGTCATCAAGGTTCCTTTTGAAGAGGACCAATGAGGTGCTCTGCTTGACATGTATGGGCAGTCTATTCCAGAGTATGGGGAGTCTCTGGGTCAGGAACCTATCCCTCCAGCATGTTTTGTTCATTGTGATGATAAGGTTTAGATCCCTGGAATGTGTGGCTCTGAGGGATTGGGATTTCTTTAAGTGGAGCATGTCCAACAGCTCAGGTTTGACATGGCCTTGTATATCAAGCAAAGAACGCCTCTGAGTAGACAATATGCCACAGAGTATAGCTGGAGTTTTTTTAGATGGTCAGCATATGGCATCTGCTTTAGGCCTGTGATTCTTTTAGTGAGGTATTTATGTGGCCTTTTCAGCTGTTTCAGATGTCTTGTGAGGTACATACCAAATGGGGCATTATACTCTGTAATGGGTCTAATGAGGGATGAGTACAGTGGGACAATGACCTCCTTTTTTCTGGATGAAAAGCCCTTAGTGATGAGGTGTGCCACATAGAAGGATTTCCTGACTGTTGTGGCGATGTGGTTATCGAAAGTGAGACCACTGTCCACGTGTGTCCCTAAGTCTCTCATCGCACTTTCGATGTTTAGTGTCCTGACACCTATGTGGTAGTTCATGGGTACATGTTTTTTTCCAAAGGGGATGACTACACATTTCTTGGCATTAAGCTTGAGCCCATGGCTCTGGCACCAGGCATCTGTTTCTGTAAGGCCCTTTTGTAGAATATCCACATCATTAGGGGATTCAATAATGGCTCCCAGTTAACTTTGTTTGTTTGTGTTTTGGAATAAACTTAAATCCCTTTTCAAACAGGTTAAAGTAAGTGTTGTAAATCTCCCTCTCTGTGAAGTTGAAGTTGAAGATGTTAAAATCATTCCAGCTTAACATTCTCCCATCGTATTTCCTTTCTGTACACTCTAGTCTATTGTCCTCTATCTGTTGTCATACTACCTAGTATTCCGTCATGTCCCTCTGTAACTTGTTCTTCCTCTCCCTCATGTTTTCTTTTGGATCTAAGGTAAAAAATGTCCTCTTTCACTCCCATTCTGTATCCCCTCCAATCTTTTGGGTTTTGGAGAATCCGCAACCTGCTGGTTCCAATCACCAGTCTCCTCAACCTCTAAAAAATCATCATACTATTAAATACTGAACAAGATGAAAGTATTTTCTCAATATCTTTTGACATAGAAAGCCAAAATACTAGTCCTCTCACCCTTCTTTTGGTAGAATCAGCTCCTGGGAGTCCATGATGCAAGATCTTAATATACTCTTGTTGCAAGGATTTTGGAACAATCACTTTTGGACCTGACATGATGATAGCATTGTCAGACAAAATCTCATCTCTGTATGGAAAATACTGTTGCACTTCTACTACTAGATTGTTTGAAAGGCCATCCTCAACCGATAAAGTGGTTAAGCTTCTGGAGAATTGGATCTGAAGCTGTGTGAGTTCTAAGCTCATCAAGATGTGTGAAAGAAAAATGTCTCACTTCTCTGACTTCAAAATCAAGTTGCTCATTGTCATGTTCTTCTATGGTCTTCCAGGGTGATATAGATAAGGTATCAGCAAGATAAAGGCGTTTGCCTTTCGTGTAAACAAGACTGAAATTGTACTTTTGCAATCTGAGCATCATGCATTGCAATCTGTCAGGAGCTGTGTGCATTGACTTTGCCAAAATAGTGGCTAGAGGTTGGTGATGAGTTTCAATTTGGATAGGTCAACCATAAATATAATCATGAAACTTCGAATATGCAAACACAATTGCCAAAAGCTCTATCTCAATCTGGGCATACTGCATCTCAATCTGTTAAGAGTTCTCAATGCATAGGCGGTCTACCCTCTTGAAGAATGCCTGCACCTAGGCCAAACATAGAAGCATCACAAGAAAGACTAACTGGTTTGTGAACATCATAATAGCATAGAGTTGGTGGACTGGCAATTTTCTGTTTCAAATACTCTTTGGTGCTGTTCTGACCATGACCAGGATATATCTTTGCATGTCAGCTCCCTGAGCAGTGCTGAAAGTTGGCTTGACCATGCCAAGAAAATGTTGTAAGGCTTGGAAATTGTCTGGAGCTGTCTGCTTGTAAGAATCTGGTTATAAGCATGAAATAGTAAATAAATGACCAACATAAGTAACTCCTCGTAGCCTGAATTTGCACTTCTGAGGATTCAGCTTAAGAGTCACTTTTCAGAACTTTCTTGAGGTTTCTATCATGTTCAGCTTCACCATTGCTTCCTACAAGAATATCATCTACTATAATAGCACATGGATAGCCAGAAAAAATTTGTTCCATCGCACTCTGAAAAACTTCACTGGCAGAATTTATTCCAAATGACATTCTCAGAAATCTGTACCTCCCGAATGGTGTACTAAATGTGATTAGCAATGAAGATTTTCGATCAAGTGGAATTTGTCAGAATGAACTCTTTGCATCTAAGACAGGAAAAACAGGGGGATTTGGCAAGAGGCCAACAAACTCCTTTATTGTGTGCATAGGATGATGAGACTTTTGTAATGCTTTGTTCAAATCTCTGGGATCAATACATATTCTGATATCATCTGAGTTTTTCTTATGAGCTACTATCATGGAAGATACCCACTCAGTTTGTTCTTCTACTGAATAAATTACACCTAGCTGCATCATTTTGTCTAGATCAGCTTAGACTCTGTTCTGCATAGGTATTGGAACTTTCTGTGCTAGTCTGATAACTGGCTGACCTCTGGGTCTAACTTCACAGAGTATACAACTTGGAGTTTGCCTAGTTTTTCTGTGGAAATAGCATACTCAGAACAATTAGTCTGGGCAAAATTTGAGCTGTTCTCATTCAACCTTACATGGTGGACTTCTTTATTAAACAAAAGCAGTCCCATTTTCACACTGTCTCTGAGGGCTAATAATGACTGCATGTGTCTTTTGACTATGTAAAACTGCAAGTCATAACTGTTCCCAGCAGACTAACATGAAAGCAATACTCAGCATTCGATTTAAATCCCTTCACCACCATAAGCAACAGCCTTTGCACACTTTGTCAAATCAAGTTGTTCTGCAGCTCTTGCTCTAGCAAATGTTTCTGCTGACATAACACTGCACTTTGAACCAGCATCAAACCACAAATCTACTACATTGACTGATTCACCAAGCACAGACACACCATCAACATAAAAAGTAGGATTTTAGCTTTCTAGTTGATCAAATTGCCTCTTTGTGTGCTCTCTTTTAATAAAAGAATGTGCCTTATTTGATTTACAAAACCTTTTGAAATGATTCCACTTATTGCAAGAATGGCATTGCTGACCAAAAGCTAAGCACTTTTCTTGTTTGGGCTCATGATTACCACCAAAATTACAACAGTTGACATTGAGGCTAGCTACTGGTTTTGCTGAGTCATCCTTGTACTTTGCTGCAGGTGTCTTAGGCCTTACTGAAGTTGATGTGGGTTTTGCTGAAGCTGGGCTGTGGCAGCCATGCCCTTAGGCCTGTATCTCTTAACCTCGTGCTGCATACTGTTTACATTAGCTTTGGAAGGTACTGGAAGGCTTTTCTCATTTGTAAGCATACTTGTGTGCCTTTCTGTAAGCTCATATATTTGACAAATATCACCAATACACAAGTAGCCAGTAAATTCCAACAATTACCAATGAAAACTGAATTAATTTACTAGTAAAACAACGGTGTCAGGTTCCAAAAAATAAAACTAGAGCTGAATAAAAAAACTCATTTAATTAACATCAGGTTTAGTGCTTTCATCTACTCACAGTAGACTTCCTCAGAACATCATCTCCAAAAACAATAGGGTTGCCACCTTTTCAAATGGCCAAAGTGGGACATTTTTGGCACAAACATCAGATTTTACAGGCCAACACATACCCACGGTTGGTACAAAGGATAGAACTTAGCTTTTTTGCTAAATAAAAGCTTATTCTTGTAGCATTTTAGTTGCTTATTCTGTTTCTTGTAACATTTAGGTATTTTTAACTGTTTTGTGCAACTATTACATAAAATATAGGAAATAATTTTGTCCTACAATCTCAGGACATTTGCCATTTTTACATTTTTTTGTCAGGACACAACTGCCCAAAGAGGGAATGTCCCTCGCAAAGTGGGACAGGTGGTAACCCTAAAAAACAACAGTCTTTAAATAAGAATAATCATCCAATCACATAACTGCGTTAATTAAGCTCATTAGTATTCAACAATTCAATTCAATACTACTATAATCTAACAATACAAATACATATAAATAGTAATTACTATCAGATTTTCAGTTGTATAACATTAAAAACAAGTACATGAAGTAATGTGTTGAAAATGTTCAAAACATTAAAATTATATACAATATATCACTGTGGGAAACGATGAGGTTTTACTAATAAAATACTAATACTAACACCTGTTGTCAGTGTTATAACAAATACAGCTATACATGCCCCTTTCAATCACTTAATAGGGGTTTGGTAGAAATACAGTCATTTAATCCTTGGGGGGGTAGCTGCATTCAGTAAAATTTGCCATTTCACTTCCCTCCCTCCCAATTTAGCTTTCACATCTCCTCCTCTGGGGTCGATCTTAACACATCCTAATATGGCAAATTTAAAATTGCTACAAGTGTCACTAACTTCCAAATGTCTATATAGGGTATTATTTGTATCTTTTTTTCTAATACAGTACAGGAGGTCATATATATGGTTCCTGAGTCTCCTATCCGTTTTTCCTACGTAATTAAATGAATTTTTTTATTCAGCTCTAGTTTTATTTTTTGGAACCTGACACCTTTGCTTTACCAGTAAATTAATTCAGTTTTCATTGGTATTTGACAAATCTCAATGGCCATGTTTAACATTAAATCACTGTCTCAAAGCAAAATATTTCTCACTGTGTTATTATTAATACTGCACACAAGCCTGTCTTTTATCAACTCATCTCTTAAATCACCAAATCTGCATGTTTTAGCCTTATTTCTCAAGTCAGTTATATATGCTGCAAAACTTTCACCAGGCTTTTGATCTCTTGTGTAAAATAAGTGTCTTTCATAGGTTCATAGGTTCATAGGATGGTACTAGGCTATCGGCCCTAGGGCCTATACAAGCCTAGCCATAACAATTCCCTGGCTATTTCTTTCCACAATATTTACTTCCCTGGACCCCTGTCTAGCAGGGCAACTAATGTGATTCCCAGGGTGAATTTTCTATCTGCCATCCAATCGTCAAGATTCCTTTTGAAGAGGGCCAAAGAGGCACGCTGCTTGACATGTATGAGCAGTTTATTCCAGAATCTGGGGAGTCTCTGGGTCAGGAATCTATCCCTCCAGCATGTTTTGTTCATTGTGATGACAAGGTTTAGATCCCTGTAGCATGTGGCTCTGATGGACTGGGATTTCTTTAAGTTAGCATGTCCAAACAGCTCTGGGTTTGACATGGCCTTGTATGTTAAGCAGAGATCGCCTCTGAGTAGAAGCTATGGGACAGAGTATAGCTGGAGTTTTTTTAGATGGTCAGCATAGGGCATCTGCTTTAGGCCTCTGATTCTTTTAGTGAGGTATTTCTGCATCCTTTCTAGTTGTTGAAGTTGTGTTGAGAGGTACATACCAAATGGGCCGTTGTATTCTATAATGGGTCTAATGAGGGATGAGTACAGTGGGACAATGACCTCCTTTTTTCTGGATGAAAAGTCCTTAGTGATGAGGTATGCCACAGGGTACCTGTCAAATTTTTGAATTCTCAAAATTCCGAACGTTACATGGTCGAGACCAAATGTTCGAAATTTTGAGTGCTCGAAGATAGACTTTCAACGGCATTGTACGGTGCAGATAGGGAGAATTTCCCTTTTCTACACTGAAGTGTGGTCTTGGAGTTGGTATATTTAAGTAGGGAGGTGGGGGGTGCAGGGGGGCTTGCCCCCTGCCTACACTTTAAAGTGTTTTTTTCTGTGTTTTCTTTTTTTTTTATGTTCGAACATCCAAATGTTGAACATTTGGTCTTGACCATATAATGTTCAACATTTTGGATGTTCGAACATTTAACATAAACCCGTGCCACATAGAAGGATTTCCTGACTGTTGTGGTGATGTGGTTATCAAAGGTGAGACCACTGTCCACCTGTGTCCCTAAGTCTCTTATCACACTTTCAGTGTTTAATGTACTGCTACCTATGTGGTAATTCACGGGTACATGATTTTTCTCAAAGGAGATAACTATACATTTCTTGGCATTGAGCTTGACCCCATGGCTCTGGCACCGAGCATCTGTTTCTGTAAGGCCCTTTTGTACAATATCAACATCATTTGGGGATTCAATAATGGCTCCTGGTTTGCAGTCCATTTTGATATTCATTTGGGGGTTACACATTTTTCTAAATTTACATTTTAAGCATTTAGGGTCTTCCTGCATTTCAGCCTGTGCCATAATATGGCAGTCTTCCCTTTCCCTTGCAAACACAGTAGGTGCATGCACAAATGAACACTCTCTTTCTATGGCTTCTGAACCAGCTAAATTTAGCAGAATAAATGCCTTTGTACATGCGTTGCTGTTAGAAAAAACAGCATGTATGAAAATATTGTATTCTTGCTCAAACACTCTCCAATTTTCTGCAATATTATCAAACACAAGCAGTACGGGTCTGCAAAATCCTTCTGCCATGTCCACAAATTATAGTAAAACATAATGCAATCTTGACCCCTGTAATTATGTATGAACATTCACATTCACCAGGAACTTGTAATAATATTCAACTGCACAATAAACTCTTTGAAATATTGTACTTCATGAAATATTCTTTGAAATGACTGTTTTTTGCAAAATAACTGTACTGTAATACTGCACAAACTTGCCAACACTCTGCACACTTCAGAAAATTTGAATAGCTTTAGTTAATGCGAAAAAGTAGTACATAGTGAAAAAATATGAACATCTGTCCTTTTTGTACATTTTATGCAATTCAGATATTATTTCAAACATTTTCATAATTATTTCGAATATTTTTAATATGTCACAGTTTCAGACATTTTGTTTAATAAGAAATTTGTTTTTAGTGTTCTGAATGCTTTGTTTTATATTCATAGGGAGAAAAATCATCTAAGTGAGTTTTAGTAACTGGAATTTGTTTCTGACCTGTTTGCGATTCATTTGAGCAATAGGAATGCTCCACTCCTATATATTCCTCCAATTCTAACTGGTTGCCTCATGGTTGGAACTTTGGATCCCATTCTGACACCATGTCACTCGTCTTGTACATCTTAATAAGACAAAGATGCTCGGGTGTTTGTTTAAGTAATTTATTACATAGTACATAGTTTTCTAATACTGCTTTTCTGATCAGTGTCCAAAATATTTCATTTCCTGATCAGGTCCAAAACAAAACACACCGTTTCTGCTCTGTGTGACATCTCCAGTCTCGCTGGTTCAACATCTGAGATTGGAGATGGCATAGCCAATGAAAAATGTCCTCGGAATTGGGATAAGATCTAACTCACACATATATTGCATTTGAAATAACAAGGTGAGGCTACTGAATTTCTTTTTTCCCAAGATTTTTTACCAATAAAGGAATGAGAAGCAGCAGAGGAATGTTCCCATGCTGAACTTTAGGAGGAGCAACAGTGATGCAGAGCTCTGAGTGGGACAGTGGATTTCTTTTTTTTTTTTTTTTTCAAGATGGAAACAAATGTAACACTAAGCAACAGAGGAACTGTCAGCATGCAGCAGCACTTAATGTTTCTTGCTGAACAGAGGGAGAAAGAGCAAGCAACAGGTACCTTTAGTGTGTGTGTGTGTGTGTGTGTGTGTGTGTGTGTGTGTGTGTGTGTGTGTGTGTGTGTGTGTGTGTGTGTGTGTGTGTGTGTGTGTGTGTGTGTGTGTGTGTGTGTGTGTGTGTGTGTGTGTGTGTGTGTGTGTGTGTGTATGTGTGTGGGTGTGTGTGTGTGTGTGTGCGTGCGTGCGTGTGTGTGTGTGTGTGTGTGTGTGTGTGTGTGTGTGTGTGTGTGTGTGTGTGTGTAATGCCCCAGATGTGTAGGCTGGTAAGTTAAGTGATTTACTTTGAGTCGTTCATGAACTGTAAGTACAGGAGGCAATCGCCTTAATCCCCCACACCAACTGCTAGACTCCCACTACTTTTTTTTTCTTTGGTTAATCACTTAGTATTTCAGTCAATCATTATAGTTTTGCATTTTTTTGTATTTCAAAGTACACGTTGATGGAAAACTTGTTTTTTTAAACTTTTTTAAGTGATTTTAAATAGTCTGCTCTTACATCTATCTTCATTTTTGCAGAACATCTCTGATTTTGCCTCATATTGATGTACTGTCCTTCTGCAAGTCACTTAACTAGACAGTGCTTTGGGACAACTGGAAATCTGAGTTAGGCTCCTCAGTGATCCCCTGCACTGCAAGCTTAATAACTACCTATGAACCAGAGTAGTTAGGGTGTAAAAGAAGGAAATTGATTGGAGTACACAGAAGCATCATAATGTGAGCTGTGCTCTTTGGCTGTGATGCTTATTAGATGTTGACAGTATGTGTATAAGTGAGAAGCTAGTACACTGGCAGCTAGTGCAGGGAACTAATTCTACAACTTGTTAATGAGCAGCTTCCTGTGGCAAGGGTGCAGGGTTCGAATCTTTCCACTTTCATTTAGCTGCTGTGTGACATGAAGCAAGTCACTTAACCAGATACTGCTTTAGAGAAATTGAGAATTTGAACTAGGCTCCTTAATGGTCACCAAGATGGGATGTTTACTAACTTTGAGCCTGTTGTCATTTGCTCTCCATTCCCTAGGGCAGAGCTGAAATGTTATGGCAATATCACCAGCACACCAAATTTTTAAATGCAATTTACTCCTCAAGTGCAGCTTGGGCTGCATTTGTAGATGAAGCACTAAAATGCAAAGATGTTTACCAGCAGCAACATCTGCATTACTAACAGATTTCTTCACTATGGAATTTTTCAAATGAATTTTACATCTGGAGAGATTGTGCATATTGTGCAAATGTTAATCAGGTGGTTAACATTTCTTATGCTCTCATAAATACTCCTCTATTTAAATCATACTGCACATGTGGATGTTATGTTATGATGTGAGTAATGTACAAATTAATAATATTAAAGGGTGTACACAGTCAACAAAGTGACTATAACTGCTGATGGGTATGATGGACTACCTGTGGATGAAAGTTCCTGATACTTATTTTTAAATGGTCTTTAATCTGGGTTTGCAGGACTAGTTTGTGTGTGTGTCAATTAAATTGGAATACTTTGGTTACTGAGCATTTGTTCAAAGGTTCATAGGAGATTACTAAGCTAATAGCTTAAGAGTCCTTACAAGCCTAGTCAATGTAACCTGATTTTATCCAATATATGTCCTCTAGGGGCACGAGGATGGCATAGGTTTGTGCCTATGCCTTGAGTATATTACAGATTGCCCTGCCCATGAGGGACATAGGCACTATCCCAGGTGTAAATTTGCAATTCTCCATTCATTGATCCAAACTGTATTTGAAGAGGGCCACAAAAGGCCTCTGCTTAATGTGAATAGGAAGCCTGTTCCAAAGAAGGAGCAATCTTTGAAACACATATCTGACTCACCAGCATGTTTTGCTTGAGTCACTGACTAAGGTTAGATCTCTACATTGGGTGGCCCAAATGCTGTTTTACTTGTGGATGTGTAGCAGCTATATCAGGACTTGATCTGTGAGTGCCTTGTAGGTTAGGCATAGGTCACCCCTTAATACTCAGTAGGAGATAGGGTTTTTAGTCTATCCGCACAGGACATGTTGTTTACACCCTGCATTTTCTTTGTGGGGAATCTCTGAAGTCACTCCAGCTGCTGTAAGTGTCTAGTCAAGTGCATGCCAAATGCTGCTTGTACTCAATTGCTGGTTTAATGAAGAGTGAGTACAGTGGTACTATAATTTCCTTGGATCTGGATGGTATACCTTTACTTATAAATTGTTCCACTTAGAAAGACTTACCACTGTGGACACATGACAGTCAAAGTTCAGGCTACTATCTATCTGTGTACCTAGATCTCTCGCCTCTGAGTCTGTTAGGGGTGTGATATTGATGTTGTAATTTGCAGGGATATTTGACTTCCCAAAGGGTATGATAATACATTTTTTCACATTTAGTTTTAGGTCACGATTATGGCACCAATCATTTGTCTGCTCTAGACCCTCCTGACGGATATTTACATCACTGAGAGATTCAATGATTGACCCCAGTTTGCAGTTGTCAGCAAACATTGTCATGCAGAGGCCTTCCACATTAGAATTGAGTTCAGAGAAATAAATTCTGAACAGGAGTAGTCCCAGCACTGAGCCCTGTGGCACACCGCTAATAAATGGCCTCATGCTGGCCCTGGATTCATCCACTTTATACACATGTCCTGTCCATGAACCAATTTGCTATCCATCTGATGACACTGGGATTAATGCCCAATTTTGTGAGTCTGTTTGTAATACCCAAGTGGGAATTGTGGCAAATGCCTTGGCCAGGTCAAAGTAGGTGTGTATGCTGTTTTATCCTCATCTATGACTTAGTGACTTTCTGAAAGAACTCCACCAGATTCAGTAGGCATGGCCTACCCTTGACAAACCTGAATTGGGTCCTGTCCAGTGTTGTGAGGTTTCCTATGTCATTATTTATCAGGTCCTTGACTATTCTTTCCATGGCCTTGCATACAATACAAGTCAAGCTTATGGGTTTGTAATTTCCCAGGTCAGTAGATGGTCCTCCTATATGCAGAGGGATGATTGTTACTGTCCTCCACTCTATCGGGACAAATTCAGTACAGAAGCTGTGGTTAAAGAGAGATTCTAATGAGCCTGATTTAAGCTGTTTGAGAGGCAACCTGGTATATCGTCACTCCCCACTGAAGCTGTGCTTTTAACTTTAGAGAGCACAGTGGCAACCTGTTCTTTAGTGATAATTGGCGGTGGAGTGGTGAAAAGTATTTCTTGGGGGGTGAACTGGGGTGATGGGGTGAAATTTGACCTGAATTTGTTGGCCAGCAGATTTGCTATATCTTCTGGCTGAATATAGGTGATGCCACCTACAACTAACTCCACACATTGTTGGGTGTTGCCCTCAAGATTGCAGACATTGAAAAATGCCTTACGGTTATCCTTAGCTTTGGAGGCTATTTTTACCTCAAAGTCTGCTTTCAGAGATTTGACTAGTTCCCTGATTTGCTTGGTTAGATTAATGAGGGAGTTTTGGCTCGGTTGTACACATTCCCACTTACTTATCGACAGGAATGTCTTTCTTTTGTTGTACTAATTAATTAATACCATTATATTAACACCAGGGGACCACCAGAGTGACTTGTTTTTGCAGTTTGACCTGGGTTTATTTTGATCTGGTACTGCTGTTTCTATGCAGTTGTTTATATTGTCATAGATGGCTTTTATGTACACCTCTGCATATGTTTTTGTGTTTTATGGATTTGGGGGAGCTTAGAATCTAGCTATGCTGCCACGTAATGGGGTAATTTACCTTAGAGAAGTTCTTAAATTTGGGGGGGACTACATTTACCTTTATTTCAAGGGAGACCACATTGTGATTTGATCTTATCAATAAGGACATCACATTGGGGGGAGGGGTGCAGTGCTCTCCCGTATTTGTGAGTACAAGATTTAGGATGTTTGTGTGAAACACATTTGAAATGTGACTTTGGTCATTATTATTGCTATTAACATTTTTTTTAATCAGATGTCTAATATATAATGTATAATTGCTGAGTTTGGTGGATATCTGGGGATAAAAATGAACAACCCTGCTAAGCTAATAATGTTAATAGGTTATTAGTCTGTCTTTGCAGGACAAGTGTGCATTCATGCATACGCTGGCTATTTTTCACAATCAAACATGTTGTGTACAGTCGATAAAGTAGCCATAATTATTGAGTATAGATATTGTTGGATTACAATGACAATAGTTTAAGTGGCCTTTTATGGATGTAATGTCGTGACACAGGTACTTGTTCAAACCTACAGATTTAAAACTCACTCTAACAAATGCTGCTGCATTAAGACAACCAGGAAGGTGAATCAAAGAACGCATACATTAATGTCTGGTCCTAACAATTTGTCTTGGGGGCCCATGCTTTGAAAACAGCCCAGAGCCCAAGGCACACTTAATCGGCCACAGGCCAGATGCATTTTTATACCCTTCAGATAATTTTCTACGTATACAACATGGTTATTTATAGGTTTGACCCTACCTACAAAAGCATTAAAAAACAACTGGAGCAAGACTTTTGTAACAGGTACACAGACTTGTCTTAAAGACAAACAAAACTATGGCTATGATATTTGTTACAATGCAAAAGCGTGCCAAGGTTCCATCCAAATGGGCTATCACAATCAACAATACTGAACCCTTAGAAACAGTACAAAATTATAGAGATTCAGGAGGTCTGGCTAAACTCCTCACTCAGCTTTTAACACCACATACAAATCAGAAAATCGAAGGTCCACAAGTGCCTCTTTTTGGCTAGGATGATCTTTCACTTCTTCTCTCTGTCTCTTTGTCTCTCTTTCTCTCACTCATGCAGGCAGAGCAGTCATTAACAAAAATGTCCTTCCTTAGCTGGAGTATGGCTTATCAATTGTAGACTTAGCCTCACAAAATCGTACTGCACTATGATCTACATCTAATAATGTATAACCCTCTCCTCAAGATGAGAAGATCACTGCAACACACTAAAGCAAAACGGTTGCTACTTTATAAAAGAATCAGCCTCGTTTTAGGCTTTTTTGACCTCCAAACTCATCTACACTGAGAGCTTCCCCTACTTTGCTACCACACTTGCTAAGAAAACCTTTCAAATGTATCAGTCACATTTCTGTCTCACTCATTTTGGCACCCACTCCCACTCTACTAACCCCTCACTCTAATCTGAGCATGCATTCTTCATCTTGGCCCTCACAAGCTATTAAAACATTCCAGAGCAGATAAAATCCATGCCATCTTTCAAGAAAAGTCCACCATGAACTGATTTTTTTTTTCACTAAGCAAGTTATATGTAATTCCCTCAAAGTAGTTCTGTCACCAAAATTGTGAGACCAAACATATAAAACTCACCACTCAGCTCTAAGCAGAAACCAAAACAAACTGCTGGTCACATCTCCTCTCCATTGCATCCTTCACCAACCTCTACTTTCATCTCCACTGGGCGTTCCCACTTAAACTCCTTTCCCTCTGCTCTTACGTTTACTTACCCTAAACCTCCAATAGGCTACTTGATCCTTTGGTATACATGCATTCTCACGTCTATAATACAGTACATGTATGTCTGATCCTGTTTATACATAGAATACGTAATTCTGGATGGAATTCATTGTATGGTTGTTCTACAGATACATGCTTGCAAACATTTGAATGTACTGTTCTATAAACAGTAGAAGTAAAATGACTAGAGATTTTGTCCATTTCTTTGTTCTCTTTTCTCTTATGTTTTCCTAGGCTGAGCATGTAAATTGTCCAAATAGATCAGTGCTCTACCACTGTCAACAAACGCACAAATAAATTAAAGAGATAAATAAAATAGTTCAGTCTTGATCTTCAAAAAGAAATTATGCCCTAAATCACACATAAGTGATCGACAATACGACCATCGATCACTATATTAGCAATGTTAAGCCTGATATCCTAATTCAGATACGTTGAAGTATTTTATTTTTAATACTGAACAAATTTAGGTGCACAGATTTGAGGCCTACTGATTTAGATCATATTACTTCATTGAACTTGTGGTATGGTCATGTGTTTGGTTTCATATGTTTGCATAGGAGCAACAAAGAAGGAAGGATCATTGAGCCATGATATCTGACAATCCTTCTTTAGTACTGCATGCCTTTCATAATGAGACTTGCAACTTAAATTGCCCTAGTACATGCCTTTAACAATGAGTTTTACTTATTTTCTGTGGCTTGTAATTATCTCAGTACTAGAAATGTGTGTGATGAATACATCAATTTAAAGGACTGTAGTTGTTCTTTAGAGGATATAATTCTGCTTTTAGGGTTTTGGAAGTCTGAAAAACATTACTCTTAAGTTAAAGCAAATAGAGGATGGAATCATCTAATGATAAATAATAGGAATGATGGTGAAGTATATGGCTTCACTGGTAACAGCTTCAGGTTTCCAAGTCTGTGATTGGCCATGTTTCTAATAGATGTGGCCTACAATAACATACAATAAATTACCTAACTTAGGGAAGGAGGGTGGCTGGAGCAGATAGGAGGGAAAACTATCGAGACATCTGCAGCAAAGTGAGGCTGCCCCAAAAACTCAGTGGAAGTTCCGGCTTTACTGGAGTTTTCATTTTGTTTTTATTGATTGGTTTTTCAGTGATCCTCTCACTTAGTGTTTTAGTTTGTTGTTTGGGATATTTTTGCAGTGACCCTAATGATAATGGACATCAGCTGGGTATAACAGCCCTGTGTTTCTTATGCTTAGTCAAACACTCTGCTTATGCTATGCTGATGAGGTCATAACAAGGCCGAAATATGCATATCCACAGCTAGTGGGGTTTGGCTTTATTGGCCTGAAATCGCCCATTAAAACGACGAAACAAATCATGGGCATTCAGAATCGCCAATTAGCTGAAACACCTGATGTTCATAAGGGTCATTTGTATATATCTCATGTGCCTCTGATTCAACAGGTTTGGGAGGTCACTCAGTGGAAGTTCTAGCTTTGCTGGAGTTTCAATTTTGTTTTTATTCATTGGTTTTTCAGTGACCTTCTCACTTATTGTTTCAATAATATAATTATGTAAATCTATATTTTACAATGTTACTGTTTAATAAGCTTACAGTGCTTGAAATCTCAAGGAAATCACAGTCTAGTTTGTCTCTAGGAGTTTATGTCATGTATTTCCAGGTTCCTGTCATTTAGTCTAACTTGCTTATAAAAATTATTTACATTCACTACAGATCTTAAACAAATTGGTAATTTATTCCATAAAAGGCCAACACGATAAAGAAAGCAGGCTTCTTATATTTTTTCATGTACTGTGCCCCATTACAATGCATTACTTTTATGCTGTGGAATATCAGTGGCAGTTTAATACATTTTTTACATTTTAACGTCCTTGCTCTAATATAAAAATTATTTCTGGTAAATGATCATCACATGTTTGGATGTCTGTGCCGAATGTTGTTATGATTGTTGAAATCCATGAAAACAAGGTTACTTGAAATAATACATTTTCATTTATCACAAGTGATGGGAGATCTCTTGAAACCAGAATTTACCACAGTGGGGCACATTTTCCTTTCCTTTAGAAATAGTGTTGACTTTATCAAGCAATTCTTTTGAAATTCTCTAACCATCATAGGTCTTTTATTTTTATGTCTTCTTTAATAAATCTTGCACTTGTGCATTTATTAAGTGGATAAGTGAGATGCCCAAAAGTTTCAGGCATGACCCAAGTACAAGTTGAATAAATAATCATGCATCATAAAAGGACTGTGAGGAAAGTAATAAAAACATAATAAGAAATATCAGGGTGTAATTTATCAAGCATAGTTTGTCAAAACTGAATCTTACACACACACACACACACACACACACACACACACACACACACACACACACACACACACATATATACACATACACGCATGCATGCATGTGCATGCAAGCACATGCACAAGCCCAGTAAGTGAAAATCTATTACAGGAAAACAAGTACAGACGTACAGAAATATGAGTAATGGTAAATCCTGAAGGTGGTACACATTTCCAAATAAGGCATATTCTATAAATAAAGGAATCTCACTCCATAGCCTTCAATGGGAAGCCTACGCCAGAGTTCTGGAAAGGAGATTCTCCTCATTCAGGAGTAGCAGTGCTTATTCCAATTTTGTTCTTTCACAGATATTGGAGGCATCTTAGGAGTTGTTTTTCTCAACTTTGAGTTGAGGGGGACAGCAGTTTGTGGACTTGTACAGAGTGCCAGATCACCTAGCTATAGTTCTAAACCATCCATAGATGAAAGGAAGACCATATCATTAATTAACATAACCAAATAAGCTGGGATGTGGCCATACTTGAGATAGAAGAAAGACCATGCATGCAGAATCTTCCAAATCGTCATTGATTACAGCAGCTAATGAAAGGAAGTTTTTTTTTTTTTTTTTTTTAAGAAATGTTATAGCAATGAATCTGAAATACATTCCCTTACCAAAACCTTTCCATGCTAATACATTGAGATATGAGACTATTTTTGCAATAACAATTTAGAGATCAGGATAAGGAATTATAAAAGACAAATAGTCACTGGGCCAAATTAGATGTTGACAAATCCAGAGACATTGTGCTGAGTATATGGACTATCCCCATGGAAGGGTCCTGGGTCAAATCATAGACATTGTCTCAGGTGCTGGATATTGATAGCTCCAGAGATATTATGCTGTACATATCAACTATTCACATGGTAGGTTTTAGTACCAAACCAGAGATATTGTCCTGGTTACTTGTCGAAGACTGCTCCAGAGACATTGTGCTAAATGTAAGGACTATCCCTATGGAAAGGTTCAGTGGTACGGAGTATGAAGTATGTTGGACTTAAATCTATAATGATCCTATATCAGAGTGCAGCCTTGAATAATTTTTAATGGGCAGTGCCAGAACCCTAACATTCTTTATTTGGTTATATGTTTTTCAGATAGATTTTTTTCCACATAATAATTTTATCATGCTTCCAAATTTTATATATGCATATTAATGTGTGAACCACCATTGCACGTTTAGAGGACACTTTTGTATATCTGTCATAAGCATATGTTGCACTTCATGAACAGTATGACCATATGTGAGTTTTAATAAGTTTGGAGCAGTATTCATCTGCCTGAAATAATATTGCCGACTACAATCATGACTCTCTGATTTCCTTTTTTAACTGACTGTACTACATGATGGTTTGACTGAGATTCTACTAACCCATTTAAACTCCCAAACAAGTAAAGAAGCTAACATCCAGCAGATCACCAAACCATTAATCAAGGAAACAGAAGGTTACGGTACACCAAAGGCATAGACCAAAATGATGGTCATGCTCAGTTAAAAAATGATTATTCCATTTCTGCTCTCCCATCGAGGAAACGAGAAGAGAGTACATTCCAGCCAACACAATAATAAAAATAGGATGGCCCCACTATATCTGTATTCAGTTCCACTTGAAAAAATCGAATTACCAGACCATCGAACCTGAAAATGTTGAGACCAGAACGTTGTAACATCTAAACATTGAAAAATTAAAACATCGAGCGTTAGAACATCACAGTAGTACGGGTAAACCCTGCACAATACTACTGAAGTCGCTGTTATTTTACATTATAACTTGTAGACCTAGATGACAGTGTCTATAATGGTGGACGGCACAGTCTGTATTGGTGGAGCAGAAGGAAGCTGTATATTGTAAGTAAGTCAAACAAGGGTTAGGCTAAGATTATATTTGAGTGGTGCTTTTATAAGTTGGAAGGTATAGTGAATTTCAAAAGTTATTGTTGTTGAGTATAAAAGTTGTCAAGTAAGAATAAAGGATGTGAAGTTGTTAATCTTGACGATTATTCTCACTGATGGGTTGGAGCCGATCCTCGGCTCCGACACGGCTGATAGCAAGCTCAAGGTTTGCCAGTAGCTCGAGACCAGCCCCTTATCCCACCATGCACTGCTAGAATTACCTCAGATCTAGTTTGCTGCAGCAAGAGAGATCTCGGTGATCCAGATAGCTCGGACCATTTTAGAAACAGAATTAACAAGTTCGTAAAGAAAGAGAAGTTCCAAATGGTCACGCTTCAGTCCATTCTTCCCTTTTTAGGGAAAGGCGATTGGATGTGCTCCATAGATCTCAAGGATGCGTACTATCACATAAAGATGGACAGATGCTCCAGAGATCATCTGCGCTTCCTGCTGGGAGCCAATCATTACCAGTTTTGAGCCCTGCCCTTTGGTCTCACTTCAGCCCCTAGAGTGTTCACCAAATGCATGGCAGTGGTCACAGCTCACCTGTGGTGTCCAGGAATCCAGGCGTTTCCATACTTAGACGATTGGCTCCTCACCACTACCACCAAGGCATCAATTGACTCAGGCAACACAATACACTCTGACACTCTGCCATCAATTAGGCATTATGATCAACTTCGAAAAGTCTGCCTTATCGCCATCTCAAAATACCGTTTTTATAGGAGCAGAGTTAGATACCTCAACCACCACTCTACATCTCCCTATCAAAAGAGTCTCCCTTCTTCACCAAAACGTCAGCTCACTGGTGTCAAAGAACAAAGCTACAGCAGCGGAGGTATTGAAAGTACTAGGTTTGATGGTGGCAGCAATCCTGGCTATACCACTCGCAAGGATGCGTATGCGAATCCTTCAATGGCTTCTCTTCACTCAGTGGTCTTACCAGACACTACCAATGCACCACATGTTTCTTATCATGGATTCCTGAAGGAGAGACCTTCGGTAGTGGTTGACGTCTCTTCATGTTACAGTAGGGAGACCTTTTGCCCCCCCCCAGTAGCCACTGTGACCACCGACGCTTCCCTGATGGGATGGGGGGGGGCATTTTCAGGGAAAGACTGCCCAAGGCACATGGACAGATCAAGAATCACATCTGCACATCAATGTTCTAGAGCTGAGAGCGATACTTCTGGCGTTGCAGTACTTTCAGGACTCTCCCTCTAGGGACTACTGCAATTCAGACTGACAACATGTCAGTAGTCTGGTACTTGAACAAGCAGGGCAGAACCAAGTCTTACCCCATTTGTGAAGCCCTCAGGGTTTGGCAATGGGCTGTGTCATCCCAGGGTTTTCTGTTAACAACACACATCCCGGGGAAATCCAACGTCATAGCGGAGAAGCTAAGCAGGGCAATATTACTCCCTCATGAGTGGTCTCTCAATCAACAGGTTGCGGAGTTGATTTTCCGCAAATGGGGCCAGCCTTGATGTGATCTTTTTGCCAGCCACATCAATTTAAAATGCAGAAGCTACTTTGCCTTGATACCACCTCCCGGTCATCCCGCGAGAGATGCACTTTTACACGATTGGCCCCCAGGTATCCTTTATGCATTTCCACCCTTCCCATTAATACCCAGATTTCTACAGAAAGCAAAATCGCTGGGAAGGAAGGTTATACTCATAGCCCCCTAATGACCTCCACAGATTTGGTTTCCATTTCTCCACCATCATCTGTTGGAGGATCCATGATCCTGAACCCAGTTCCGAACCTTCTGACACATCCGTCAGGGTACCTTCATCCTTCTCTACTGTCCCTGAAACAGACTGCTTGGCTAATCCACTTCCCCTAATTGCCAGACTTCATTCAATTTCAGAAGATACAAGACAGATTCTCTTGTCCTCTCACAAGCCATCTACCAGAAAATGATATGGCAGCAAATGGAAAAGGTTCTCAATTTGGTCCAATGCGCAGAACATTGACCCTTTTCGAGCTCCGCTATCTTCGATCTTGGAATTTTTGACAAAAAATTTTAAGGAAGGGGCAGCAGCTGCTACAATTTGAGTTCAGTTAGCTGCTATCTCAAATTTTCACCTTGGTCTTGATGGCTCAAATATTATGAGCCATAAATTATCCAAAACCTTCCTTAAAGGCGTTCTTCATATGAGACCTCCGATCAAATTCCCTTTTCCCCCTGGAATTTAAACATTATGCTGTCTCAACTTATTCTTCCTCCCTTTGAACCAGCTTTTTCTTGTGCTTTAAAATTCTTATCATGGAAAACAATTTTTCTTGTGGCCATTACATTTGCCCGCAGAGTGTCAGAACTTCAAGCATTATCCATCAGACCACCCTACATGATCGTCCATGCTGATAGAATATCTCTCAGAATGAACCCCTCATTTTTACCTAAAGTCTGTTCTGAGTCAAATATCAATCAGGTCATTGAACTACCAGTGTTCTTCCCCAACCACTCTAACAACTTAGACTATATGCTGCACAAACTTGATGTTCACAGACAGCTCAGATTTTATCTTGACAGAAATAAGGATATTAGGAAATCAGATCAACTTTTTGTAGCCTTCTCAGAAGCAAGAAAAGGCAATCCAGTAGCTAAAACAACCTTATCTAAATGGTTATCCGATTGTATATCCTTTGTTTATGAAAATGTGAACATGCCTTTAACGCACACACCAAAAGCTCATTCTACCACAGCTGTCTGTACCTCTTCTGCTTTTCAACCTAAATTGCCCCTTGACGATATTTGCGCTGCAGCCACTTGGTCTAACCCTCATACCTTTATCTCTCATTACAAAGTAGATAAGGCTTCCAGGGACAGGTCTTCCTTTGGTTCTATAGTACTGAAGAACATACTCCCATGAGCCACCCAGGGTTGAGGGTGCTAGGGACGCTACCGATCAGTGAGAATAATCGGCGAGATTAACAACTTCACATATAGAAGTTATGTACTTACCATAACGTTCCATGTGAGTTGTTTATCTCTCCTTTATTCTCACATCCTTCCCTCCTTCCCCCCTTCTGGCTGACTGTTGACTTAGAGGCTAGTGCCATCCTGGTTATTCAATATTTCTCTTTCCCTTTGGGTACTCCTCTTCGTAGATATATATAAGAGAGTATGTATTAGTTGTATATATGTAATATATGTATAGACTATTATTCGCAGCAAACAAGATCTAGCAGTGCATGGTGGGATAAGGGTCTGGTCTCGAGCTACTGGCAAACCTTGAGCTTGCTATCTATCAGCCGTGTCAGAGCCGAGGATCCGCTCCAACCCATCAGTGAGAATAAAGGCGAGATAAACAACTCACATGGAACGTTATGGTAAGTACATAACTTCTAATTATGTTAATTATATTTTAGTATCCAAAGGAGAAAGTTGTGTGAAAGTACTACAGAGATGTATAGTGGAAATCCTTAGTTGTTTTTGTTATATTTTTCATTACGTTTTCTTTTAACATCAAAGTTCTTTAAAGCAGACCAGTTTTAGTGTTTATATATGGCGGAAAGCACCCTTTTGTGCTGACATTTGTAAAGTTGTATTTTGAACCTAATAAACTTTTGCTGCTATATGATAGACTTGTACTTTAAAGCGTTAGTGTTTGGTTGTATGGAGAAGCTAACTATTATATGCATAAGGCGCAAGGAAAGAGTGTGTTTTGTTGATATATATATAAATATATATATATAAATATATATATATATATATATATATATATATATATATATATATATATATATATAAATGTGTGTGTATATATATATATATATATATATATATATGTATATATATATATATATATATATATATATATATATATATGTATATATATATATATATATATGTATGTATGTATATATATATATATATATATATATATACTCGAAGTTGTGGTCTGTAATTATTTGTAGCTACTTTTGGCAGTTCGTCTTGCTGTGGTGATTTCAGCAGCCAATTTGATGTTCTGAGCCTCGATGTTTTCATTTTTCAATGTTTAGGTGATACAATGTTCTGGTCTCCACATTTTCAGGTTCGATGTTCCGGTAATTCGATTTTTTCGAGTGGAACCCTTTATTCATACGTGAGATTTAGGTATTTGTTACCAGGGAAGAGTGCTGACACACATGGAGAAGTTTCAGTCTATGTAGAGTAGTAATGGTTCTCAATAAGTATCATCTACCTGGGGGACTCAAGTTAGGTGTAAGAAGTTATAGTTTGGGGAGGTTCTTTGGGGTATGTGGAGGTGTGTATACATACCTAGATGGAAGGCACATTCTGATATAGTACAGGCATTGATAAGCCAAATTAATGTTATCTCTGGTTTGCTGTGTGGTTTGAGTTTAGGACTGTATATAATAGTCATCATAATTTACTGAGAATGACAGTTGTTTGTATTCTGTCCAATAACCTTTACCTCTTTTTTTAATTTTTCCAAATATTTTGGGTATCTAGTTCTTGACAGGAGTGAACCCATATCCTAAGGCAGGGTATGACTAAAGCTCACAGAACTGCTTAAGTCTTTCATGTTTTACAAAACTGCTGTTCTCCACAGTTGCAGTGTATCCAGTATTGCCTTCTTATCAGGGTATATTGAGTTAAATGTGTGGGTAAGATTTTTAACTACGCTAGATTTTTTTTATTAGCCCTGTTGCGCCAACTACTATTGCAAATATCTGAGTATCTTCATTCCACATTGTTCTGGTTTCTGGTTGAATATCGTGGTATTTTCCAAGATTACATCTGCCAGTACACATGATCCTATAATCATCTGATATAGTTATTTCAAGGAATGTTACTGTTGTACTTTTTTTCTATGACGAAACTACCTTGTTATCTTGGTTTTACTTTGTTAACTCTTAGCATTGGGAGATTCTACGTGATGGGAACATTTTCATTTTCAGTAATTCTTTGTGATCTATGTTTCCAGGCTTTTCCGATGTCTGTACATAGCAGTGTTACCACAATCCCTAATGTAACAGTTTGCCACATCAGTATCTGTTTCAGTTTACAAATTCTCAACCATAAGTATACCATAACATGCACTAAAATGTGTAACCATTTATACTTCCATGCTGCAGCACTTACATTTGGCTATATCTCCATTTTCTATAGATCTTATAAACCATATGTATGAAGTACACTGCTTTGAGCTTCCATCATTATCTTTCCTTCTTTTATATTTAAATTTAGCTTTCCTCAGCTATTCATAAACATGTGGTTGTTCCAGTATTTGTTTTTTTTTTTTCTTTTACAGATGCCAGTATTCTTTCTTATTATTCTGGTCATATTCTTTATATTCTATCTTCTATTTTTTGCATTTTTGTCTAATTCTGGTTTGATTTCAATTTGTTGCCCTAGCTGGCTCATCTGGCACTTGGTGCCACTCTCCGTTTGGACACCCCTCAACATTAATTTGAGGAGAAATAAAAAAAATATCCATTTTTCTGATCTGGTACTCCTCAACATTAAGTTGAAGATAAATAAAAAAGGTCAATTTTTCTGATCTGGCACACCTCCCTTCTTTCCTAAGGAGGAATGTTGGTTCTATATCACCCTCATGCTCTTTGTAAGAGCAAAAAATCAACAGAAACTGATTGCGCGCCCCAAAAATCTTTCACCTATGATGGCTGCCCCCCTTGTCCCCACCCTAACTACACTTCTGTTTCTATTCCCAGTCCTTGCAAAAATACTTTTGCTAATCTGAGCGCAGATGTAATCTTACACTTGTTTTCTTCCTGGTTTAAAACTTTCATACTGTCTGAGTTTGATTCGAGAATGATATAGATAGTCATTTTCAAGGCCAATACATCCTTCAGACAGTGGAATTAATAATTTTGCTATGCACTAGTTTTTTTATATATCATTTGATAACCGTGAAGCAGATTTCATATCCAAATTATCCAGTGCTGTTTTGGACCAGTCAATCACACCAAAGCTGATAGCTAGAACAGAAAAAGCAAGAAGGTTTAGAACTTGAATGTTATTCCTGCATGTCAAGACAGTCATTTTTTAAACTAGCTTTTGTTTTCCAAAATATTCTTTACTAAACATCGTTCTCATTTTTACATACTTTATTGTTGACATTTCCTCTCTTCCCACAAATCTATACACTTCCTCATGTTCAAGATATTTTACTTCAGATTCCTCTCTCAGGTTGATATTTTCTTGAGGCTTCTTTTTTTTTTTTTGCTATAAATATTGCTTTTGCAAATCTGTCAAGGTCAGATGTCATTCTTAAACCATGTGAACAAGTTTAACCATTTGTAGTTTTGCTTTCAGTTGCTTGTCTGATGAGATGCACTATTTTAAATCATCCACAAAAATAGATGAGATGTTATGGGCAAGATCAGTTCCTGGAAGCGAAGCTGTCACCATAGTCTAGTTTATTATGTAAACAGCTTAATGGATTAAGGGCAAGGCAAAATAGCATTGGTTACAAAGAATTACACTAGATTATCCCACTTTAGATGTTAACCTTGAGATAGTGATATGCTGTTTATCACGGCTCAGATGGAAAGGGGGTTGCCACTGTTTATTGACTACTATCTAATTAATCAGTGTAGACTGCATTTTATATATAAATGTGTGATGATGTCAAAAAGATTTTTCTCTAATCTATCTATGCTACACGCATGTTCCACCTCTTTTTACAGCTCCATGTTTTGACTTTGTTTAATAACAAAAAGATTCTGTGTTTTTTTAAATTCTCCAAATTATTTGGATTTTTAATCCTATGATGGGAGCACGCCCCATTCCTAAGTCTGGGTATGATTAGAGTTGATGCGATTAGTACTGCTTTAGGCCTTAATATTTTCCAGTAGTTCTCTTCTCAGCTCCCACAATGAAGCTAGTATTGCCTGCTTCTACAATTCATATTGAATTGTATATATAAATAGCATATTTAAGTATGATTGCAAATTTTTTTTTTAATTAGTCCTTTTGCAGCTTTACTATTGGAACTCTTTGGGGATCTTTCTTCTACATTGCTCTCATTTCTGTTTGCATATCGTGGACCTTTATGACTTAGTGACTGTCGATTCCTAAGATACTATAATGTCTGGGTATAACAGTTACAATCCGTAATTTATCATTGTCTATAATTATTGTCTGTTTTTTTTAATTTCTCCAAATGTTTTGGGTTTCTATTACTGTAATGGGAATGGATCCCATTCCCATGTCAGGGTATGATTAGACTTCTTTTGATTAGCATTGCTTCAGTCTTTGATGTTAGCCAAGAGTGCTCTTCTCAGCATCCATAATGTGCCCAAAAAATTCTTCCTTCTACAATTCAAATGGGGTTTCATGTATTGGTAGAAAATTTAAGTACAGTGGTAAATTATCTTTTATTAGTCCTGTTACTCCTATTACTGTTGGAACTGATGGTCTGCTAGAAGATGGCACCCATGTTGCAAAAGATGAAATTCTCTTATGGTTGTTTGTAAATAAAAGGTTTGAAGCATTGTTAAATGATGAACATGACTTGGACTTCCAACCTACTATAAACCTGTTTATCATGGAAGTTTCTGACAATACGATTGTTTTTTTGGATGTTAAGAAGCTGCAGTTAATTGAAGGTGCCATTCACACTAGTGTATATAGGAAAGATGTATATTCTGGCAGATATATTCATTATAGTAGTATGCACGTTCCACATGTATTTAGGGGTATTGTGACATCTCAGTTTAGTAGAGTGAGTAGATTAAATACTAATGATGCCATCTTCACTTTACAGCTTGATGAGATGATTAAAGATTTTCGATCTAGTGGATATGATCCACATCTATTATCAAGCTTGAAGGCTAAGGCTATAACTGATAGGAAGACAACTTTGAAATCCATTTTTTTAGAAGGTAAATGTGATTTGACTACTAATAGGCATCAGACTCCAGCAGTTAGATATGTTACTTCATTTAATGCTAAGACAAGTTATGTCAAACAGATCATTCAGAGAAACTGGGCCATTCTTATGGCATCGGCTGAGATTAAGGGTATTTTAGGTGATAAACCATCCTTTGCACATAGGAACATGAAGTCTCTAAAAAATATTTTATGTTATAAAGACTTCAGTAGACCCTTGTCTCTATCTATTTCTGCTAACCCTGGCACATTCAAGTGTCTAAATTGTGTATGCTGTTCTGATATTATTAGCAATAATAGTAGTGTATTTAAGCATCCTGTTAGTAGTAAAATCTATAGTTTTAAATTATCTGCAACTTGTAATTCATCTTTTGTGGTCTACTTAGCTACTTGTGTTTTGTGTTCTTCATTTTATGTGGGCAAGACCACTCATAAACTAAAAGAGCGCATTACTGAACATAAGTCAGAAATTAGGACGGGTTGTGATAGAAATGCGCTATATAAGCATATGTTTATTTGTGGTAGTGAACACAAATTTGTTTTTAGGGTTATTGATGCCATTTACCCTACGCTTAGGGGTGGGGATAGTAACAACCTCCTGGAGCTTAAGGAATATGAATGGATACTTAGGCTTGCCTCTGATCATCCCCCGGGCTTAAATAATATGGTCAGTCTTAAACCTGTATTGGTTAAACTACAGCACACTAAACTATGATATTTTATTATATATTTTATTTTCTTTTATGTATGTGTGTTTTTAAATGTCTTTGTCACATGACTGTTGGGCTGCTGGCCATGTGATTGTTGACCTGTATTTAAATCATGTGATTTTGTATTTTATGTATTAGTATTGAAGAAGGGTTCTACCCGAAAGCTTTGCTATTTATAAAGTGTTTTTTCTCAATCAAGTTTTTGTTTTATTTGCGTTTCCTGCAGTCTGCTGTTGTTTTATTATTTCTGATAATTATGTACAGGTACCAAAGCTGCACTCACCATATACACTAATGATTCTGTATAGGTACCAAAGCTGCACCCATCATATACTATAATGATTCTGTACAAGTACCAAAGCTGCTCCCACTATATGCTCTAATGATTCTGTACAGGTACCAAAGCTGCACCCATTATGTACTCTGATAATTATGTACAGGTACCAAAGCTGCACCCACTGTATACACTAATAATTCTGTACAGTATCAAAGCTGCATCCATTATGTACTCTAATATTTCTGAAAATCCAACTGTAGAATTATTTACCGCTGTTTAAACTGAGAGTGCCTGTACATACCCTATGAGTGGATATATCCTCATAAGCAAATGAACTGCTTAATTATTTTAAACTACAGATGGTTAGTAAGTATCAGTGCAAAAACTGTTATAAAAAAATAAAACTGCATGGACTACCTCTAGTCAGGAGCATGCATGTATAATACCCTTATAAAAACACAGCTGATGGTCTACCGCACAGAGCCATTCATGAAGGATATATCCCAAACAATGGAAGGAAGCATTGGCAATACTTCTTTAAAAGACACACCGTGACTTTATGCATCTGTAGACTGATGGACATTTGACCATTACTGACAATTATTGAAGAAAGGCACTGCAGATATACCTTTTGGCTTTAAATAACAGTAATGTACTCTTCAATAACAACTGGCATAGACTCAGAGCTGGTTATGGTTTAGATACTGGTATGTGGTATGTACATCTGATACTACAGCCATGACATTCATTTAACCAGGATCCTGCAATTAGAGATCAAGGAATCATTAACTGGAAAGATTTTTAGCTACCTGCTGCATAGACAACAAACAAGAAAGAAAATGCAAACTTCTTCCTTTTCATTGTATCCACATAAGTTTCACCATGACTAATATTTACCCTTCTGCTATTGTCCATATCTCTAAATGATATGTGGAAACAATCTTGGCTTGATCCTGGTACAGTATGCAGACTGCCAAGCCTTGCTCTACACATCTGCCACAATTAGATTGGCCCAGGTCATGCTTCAAGAGGGCAATATCCTTCAGAAGGGATTCATTCATTCAGACTTCTTCCTAAATGCAATAAGAACTAAATGCATGTTATTTAATGAGACATCTTAGAAAAATAAGTATATCCTGCTAATTTACATTATCACTAAGGAGGAGAAATGTCGGGAGATGTTGACTGCATTAGGTACCATGGAGTATGGCTAGACAATAAATTTAAATCTGAAGCTAATGTCACAGTAACTTGGCAGTCTACACAGAATAAAAATCTTTTCTTACTTGTGATGCTTACACAAGGATTTCAGATTTGCTGCTACCACCAAAATCATCATTATGATCCATATGTTCATATGGTGGTAGGTTCATAGAAGGCAGGTAGCCTAGGTGGCCATTTAGGGACTAGCCATGCAGCCCAGAGAGTTTAGTGGGTCTATTTGCCATCCTACTCTATGAAGACCACACTGTTTACAGGATTAATTCAAGGTAATTCACAGTACAGTTATTGTTAATGAATAAAGAGTGCAGACAACAGACACTTCTGTGTCCTTAATTTATCATACAGTGAGAGCAGACACTACACTGTATAAACATTGTAATTAAAACATTGCATGGCAGACACTAGCAGACTATTTGGGATATAAGAATAATAAAATAATCTTATCCATTTAACAGGGAACATGCATTAGGAGAACACAAAAGATCAAGAAATAATGCTAAAATATATACTTTTTCAGAGTCTGGGTAGAACTGTAATACTGAGTTGCTTCACACAACTGAATTATTTCTATGTTTGTATTCAGTTATTTTGCTGCACTAAATGTCTTTGGAGTTTTTTTTCTCTCATCTTCCTCTACTGTTTATTCTAAATAGTGGTTTGATACCTTAAAACATCCCTAATTTCTTGCATTATTTTTCTTGTACGAGTATGATCCTTTAGTGCTTTAAGATACCCGTGCACAATTTCTGACCTGTAGGACTCTGATGTGTTCAGAGCTTGTATTCCAGTAGCAGAGGTGCCATTTATAATCCATTCCTTTATTTCAATTTCTAAGTAGTACTGATGTTGTTACTGTACCGCAGTTCAGCAGGTCTCTGACAATGGATGCTGTGAAGAGATTGAATTTTCCATAGCTGAAATGCACATTTTCTTTTGCTTTAGGTGGTTATTGCAAATTTGCAAGCAAAACATATTCTTAGGACTCCACTTATGCTGTATTGATGAGGTAAAAAAGTCAGAAACATGCATGTTGAGCTAGTGGGGATTTGGCTTTATTGGATGAAAAGTACCCACAAAGATTTAAAAGTAAAAGGTCATAGGTATTCAGGAGCCATGTAGCTGAAACACCAGTATGTCCTTAAGGGGTCATTTGTAGTCTGGCAGTTGGTACAGAGGGTTAAGGCTGTGAGTTGTAGTTTCTGTGGTACAGGTTTTGATTCTATTGTCCCTCCATTGCCTACTGTATGATCTTGTGGAAGTCACTTAACCAGCCAGCACTTAGGGACACTTGTGAATTTGAGTAAAGCTCCTCAATGGCCCACCAGATGTGCAACCTAGAAACTGCTGTCACTCAGCAGACTGTATGTGTTAACACAGTGAACACCAATAATAATGCAGTGCTTTTCATACACAGGTCCTAGCACCCATGATGCTGCTGTCTTTTCTGGCTTACATATATTCAGTTATGCACTTTTTTCCTGCATCTTTTACTGTACACTGCACATAATCTTCTGCCCCTTTCATTTTACAGAAATTTGTGCAACACAACATTATGGACTTTGCTGGGCGCATTATGCACTGAAACAGATTGCACAGTGCAACGTTTAAGGCTAGGGTTGGATGTTGGCATAATGGTTAGGGTGCTTACCTTACAAACACAAGGTTTAGGGTTTGATTCTCACATGGGGTAATTGGCTAGGCTGAAAATGGCCCACAAGGGCCGTTAGCCTAGTATTAATCTATGAATCTATTTGCTCTTTAAATATTTCACCCTGTAATCCTGGATTTGATTCCCTCAATGTCTGCTTGCATGACCTGCGAGTCTGACCTTAAGTAGTTCTCTGTACTTAATCTTGAAAATATATTTCTCTTATACCTTGTGGACATCCTTAGTTAATAAACGTGGAAAGTTCTTACTGATAAAATGCAAATTTGCTTGTAACACTGTATGAAACCAAATGTTTACAATCAGAAAGAGGGTAATTTACTACTGGACTAGATTTTCAGTTTTTACTACATACTCTACTGCTTTTGTGAAACAGTATAATGGGTAATAAATATACAGTGTGCTAATACTGTTCAATGTTTATTTTTAACTCTTTGCAGTTTGACTTTTATTGTAATATTCAGTTATCCATTCATTCATTCAACATTACTCATTTTGTCTTCTTTACTTTTTAAGAAGAGGCCATCCAGGCACTCAGTGGATCTAAAGCGGAGAAACTCATCCAAGACTGGATGCTATTATAGAGTAGAATGCACACACATGGCACGGACACTTATTATAGAGTAGAATGCACACACACGGCATGGACACTTATTATAGAGCAGAATGCACACACATGGCACAGACACTTATTATAGAGTAGAATGTACACACATGGCATGGACACTTATTATAGAGTAGAATGCATACACATGGCATGGACACTTATTATAGAGAAAAATGCACACACACACAACATGGACACTTATTATAGAGTAGAATGCACACACACGGCATGGACGCTTATTATAGAGCAGAATGCACACACATGGCATGGTCACTTATTATAGAGTAGAATGCACACACATGGCACGGACACTTATTATAGAGTAGAATGTATACACATGGCATGGACACTTATTATAGAGTAAAATGCACACACACACACACACACACACACACACACACAACACGGACACTTATTATAGAGTAGAATGCACACACATGGCATGGACACTTATTATAGAGTAGAATGCACACACACGGCATGGACGCTTATTATAGAGCAGAATGCACACACATGGCATGGACACTTATTATAGAGTAGAATGCATACACATGGCATGGACACTTATTATAGAGTAAAATGCACACACACACACACACACAACACGGACACTTATTATAGAGTAGAATGCACACACATGGCACAGACACTTATTATAGAGTAGAATGCACACACACGGCATGGACGCTTATTATAGAGCAGAATGCACACACATGGCATGGACACTTATTATAGAGTAGAATGCACACACATGGCACGGACACGTATTATAGAGTAGAATGCACACACATGGCACGGACACTTATTATAGAGTAGAATGCACACACATGGCATGGACACTTATTATAGAGTAGAATGCACACACATGGACACATGCACACACATGGCACGGACACTTATTATAGAGTAGAATGCACACACATGGCATGGACACTTATTATAGAGTAGAATGCACACACATGGCATGGACACTTATTATAGAGCAGAATGCACACACATGGCATGGACACTTATTACAGAGTAGAATGCACATGCATGACATGGACACGTATTATAGAGTAGAATGCACACACATGGCATAGACAGTTATTATAGAGTAGAATGCACACACATGGCATGGTCACTTAAAAGTAAATTGAAGTGTTATATACCTATGTAGATGCAAACTGTAGCACCTGGTTAAAATGCATGTGGACACAGGAAGAACTTGCAGAGTCCACAAAGGTGTTACCTTAGGTGAGAACCCAAACAGTGTGAGGTATTTATACTGACAGCTGCACCATAATGATTCTCTCTATATATTTTATTGGCTTGAGTATGCACTAATGCAGGCATGCATTTTAATATATGGAGCTTTTCTCTTTCAGGATCCCTGTAAAAGAGCTTCTGCTAAGTGGGTTATTAGGTCCTTTGCTGGCAAAAAGTTATGCATTCAGTCACTGATGAATGGCACACTTACTGCTACCATTGAGGTTGTTCTTAATAGTTTTCTCATGGGCTTCCAAGCTGTAGCAAGAGAAGGGATACATAAGCATCATGGAAAAGGAATTCAACAATGCACTCCCCAAGCATAGACAGGGGGGAAAACTATTAGGATGTCAGCTTGATCCCTGCTGGAAGAAAAGGCATGGAGTGTTTGGAGAAAGAATGAGTTTTGGAATATGCTGAAGCCCATGGTATGTGCCTCCTGACAATCCAGTGACAGTAATTGTGATCCTTGAAGCTAGAGAACTGTAAAACAGAATCTAGAAGTGTAAATGCTAAATCTGAGTTTGCATTATCTTGAAGTATCCCCGAATATATGTGTGTATATATATATATATATATATATATATATATATATATATATATATATATATATATATATATATATATATATATATATATAAAACAGGAGTGTTGTGTTCACAGCCCCATAGGATCATAGGATCATGGGAAGTCACTTGGCTAATGATCCTAGGGCCTTTACAAGCCTAGCCAAGTCTTTACCTTTATTTCCACGATCAGCACCTATTGCCCCTGTCCAAGAGGAACACAGGTGGAACCCCCAGAGTGAATTTACAGTCACCCATTCAATTGTCCAAATTGCATTTGAAGAGGGCCAATGAGGTGCTCTGTTTGACATGAAGTGGGAGTCTGCTCCAAAGGTGTGGTAACCTCTGGGAGACTAATGGGGGAGTAAATGGGTCAACTATAAAAACATTTTAAAGGTGCAACAGTGGCTTTTGCAGTTTGCTGCTTTTTGCCGACATCAAGTAATTTTCAATGAGCTGGGAGCTGGAATCTAATGTCTTGCATGTCTGATAGTGAGATATGGAAATCTGACTGATAATCTGCTCTTGGCAGTATGGATTCTAAATGAAATGTCTTGCTCCCTTGATTGCTTTAAAAGGGTAAAATAATTGTTACATTGTAACAAGACACCTAGCATGGTATACCACACTACATCTGAGAACAAATAAGGACTTGGGGTATATCCTTGGGCAGCAGCATTGGAAGACTTTGGGTAACAGGATACAAAGTCATAGTATATAGACTACATATTATAAATAAATACTGGTACTACAGGACTCATTGCAAATGACATTTCAAATTATTTGGAAAGAAAAGTATGCCTTTTTACTGATAATGCAAAGTTACACATGGGATACAGAATAGCTAAGAGGCCTAGCAAAAATAAATGCATTGCAAACTACAAAATGCTTCTTCTGTTATACAGAATTAAGGAAGGATTATAAACAGCAAGAGGACAGAACTGGACTTATGAGTAGTAATTTCTGATTACCTAGAAAGTGAGCAAGTAGTGTCAAGAGAATAGTAAATATGGCTAGAAGCATACTGACGTGTAGGAAATAGCATCAGTTATAGAAAGCAAGCTGCTATGCCTTTGTGTCAATAACTAATAAGATCCAACTTCAAGAACTAGAATGGAAGCACTTGCAGGGCAGTAATAGAAATGGTGCGCAACCTACAACAAGCCAATACAAGAAACTATTGTGATTTGTCTTGAAGAAAAAGCACACACAAGGAGACATTACTTCACAAAATGGGTGGTAGGTGACTGTAACAACCTTTTTGAAGATGTAGTGTGATCAAAAACAATAATGGAGTTCAGGAATACATGGAGGAGATGCAAAGCAATTGTTATGATTGATGAAAATGAAAAGACAAACTCAGTTAAACAGGGCCATCAGCTTAAGTGATCCTTATCTGCCACCAGATTCTATCATCTACATCTGACGGCTGCAATAAGCACTACAGAAGTTTACTTACTAGAAGCATGTGAATAAACAGTAGTGATGAAAGTTTTGAAACCGATTATTTCTTGCCCTGTTAATTATGAGCCTGAAATATCTTTAAAACATACAGCTAGTGAGAGTTTTTGCATTTATTTATCTGTCTGCATAAATGAAAAGAAACTAGATAAGCAATATCCCATCAATACCCAATGATTAGTTGAGTGTAGCATGTTTCGAACATAAGATTTCTGTTTTCCAGTAGAAATTTCTACATGCAGTCATACTCCTGAACCATCTTACAGGCTTAAGTGACTGTCCTTGCAAGTAAATATCACTACTACCATATTTCCCCGAAAATAAGACCGGGTCTTATACTTTTCACCCTGCCAAAATACCCATTAGGGCTTATTATCAGGGGATGCCTTATTTACCCCCCCCCCATACAACAATCTACATTTATTCATTTATTCATGTACACAAATCGACATTTATTCATGTTCGACATTTATTCATGTACACAAATTGACATTTATTTGGTACTTTTCTGTTATTGGGCAACAGTTCTAGGTAACACGTTAACAGTTGTGTGAGAATTCTACATAAACAGTGCAACAAACATTTCACCTTCTGAATATCTACAACTTGGCATTCACAGTGCAATATTTCATGCTTAACAGAAAGTGCAGAAAAATCTCAATACATGTGTATTAGAGGAGGGGAATAAAACAGGTGAATAACTGCCACTTTTTGAGTGGTGATGCTTTCTTTATTCCTTACCCAAACCGTAAGAGAAGAATTATGGAAAGTGATAAAAATGATGTCTGGGAACTAGTGGCCTTACTTTGTAATTACCCCTTGATAATGAAACGTTACCTTAATACAATAATGTAAAAAAAACTGACAAGAACTTGCTGGCAGCTGAAAGCAGAAGCAATCCATTCTGTTGCCCCGATAATGGAAAGGTGATTCAAATACAGTCATGTCATCTTTTTCTGGAACATTGTCATAAGTCTCCAACCACCAAATTCCGTCCTGAATTTCTTGTGTCTCCATTTCCTGTAGAACGATTGCCCCCAATCTGTCATGTCTAGCAATAGAGCTCTCCTTAAATGAGCACTGCTTGTACAAGTAGCCTGCTCGTAGTGCACTGGCAACACAGCTGTCAATGATTTTATCCCATGAATTTTTCACCCAAGTCACAACCTCTTGTAGGCTAGGCTTCACAAATTTTCCGTGCTGATTTCTCTCCATTCTATTTTCCATCTAGTCATTGAGATCCATGCACAATAGGTCCTTGAATGGCTTGTTTATTGCAATATCAAGAGTCAGGAGATAGGCAGTCATTCCTGCAGGAATCATCATTGGTTCATATGTTGGTACTAGGCTATAGGCCCTAGGGGCTATACAAGCCTAGCCATAACAATTCCCTGGATATTTCTTCCCACAATATTTACTTCCTGCGGTGGTGGTGCTGCGGTAGCATTGTCACCTCACAGTAAGACGCTGTCCGGTTCGATTCTCAGCTAGAGCATCTTCTGCATGGAGACATGCGTGAATGGGCATACCTTCATTGAAGGTTGTGCGTCAGGGCTGGTAACTCGGCACATAAAAATCAACTACCAATCATTAGCGGACCGGAGTTCTGCTGTGGCAACACCTAACCGGGAAAAGCCGAAAGACAGAAGCAAATAAACAATATTTAATTCTCTGGACCCCTGTATAGCAGGGTGACTGTCATGATCCTGGGTAAATTTCCTATCTCCCATCCAGTTGTCAAGGTTTCTTTTGAAGAGGGCCAAGGAGGTGCTCTGCTTGACATGTATGGGCAGTCTATTCCAGAGTTTGGGGAGTCTCTGGGTCAGGAACCTATCCCTCCAGCATGTTTTGTTTATTGTGATGACAAGGTTTAGATCCCTGGAGCGTGTGGCTCTGAGGGATTGGGATTTCTTTAAGTGTAGTAGCATGTCCAACACCTCTGGGTTTGACATGGCCTTGTATGTTAAGCAGAGATCACCTCTGAGTAGATGATATGTGACAGACTATAGCTGGAGTTTTTTTTAGTTGGTCAGCATAGGGGATCTGCTTTAGGCCTGTGATTCTTTTAGTGAGGTGTTTATGTGGCCTTTTCAGTTGTTGCAGATATTTTGTGAGGTACATACCAAATGGGGCATTGTACTCTTTGATGGGTCTAACGAGGGATGAGTACAGTGGGAGAATGACCTCCTTTTTTCTGGATGAAAAGCCCTTAGTGATGAACTTATGAGGTGTGCCACATAGAAGGATTTCCTGACTGTTGTGGCAATGTAGTTATCGAAGGTGAGACCACTGTCCACCTATGTCTCTAAGTCCCTTATCACACTTTCGGTGTTTAGTGTACTGACACCTATGTGGTAATTCACAGGTACATGGTTTTTCCCAAAGGGGATAACTATACATTTCTTGGCATTGAGCTTGAGCTCATGGCTCTGGCACCAAGCATCTGTTTCTGTAAGGCTCTTTTGTAGAATATCCACATCATTTTGGTATTCAGTAATGGCTCCCAGTTTGCAGTCATCTGCCAACTTTGTTAGTCAGAGTCCCTTAGTGTTTGCCTCTACTTCATAGAAGGAGATCCCAAACATGAGGGGTCCCAGGACTGAACCCTGAGGTACTCCAAGTGTCACTTGTCTGGAGCTGGATTTGGGGTCGACTACTTTTACAGTGTGGGTTTTGTCAGTAAGCCAGTTCCCATGGAGTGACGTAGGGATTTATGCCCATCTTAGTAAGTTTATCTATGAGTCCAGAGTGGGGATGGTGTTGAAGGCCTTGGCGAGGTTCAGATAGGCTGTGTGGACCACCTTACCCTCGTCCACGGCTCTGGAGACTGATTCGAAGAAGTCAATCAGGTTCAGGAGACAAGATCGGCCTTTCACGGACCCAAACTGGGTGGAGTCCAATGTCTTTGTTTATAAGTTTCATGATAATACGTTCCATGGCCTTCCAGATCAGGCTCATCAGACTGATGGGATAGTATTTCCCAGGATCCAAGGTGGACCCCCCCTTGCAGAGTGGGATAATTGTTGCTGTGCGCCACTCAGTGGGCACAAAGCCTGAGGTGAGGCTATGATTAAACATGACACTTAGATGAGGTGCTAGTTCATTTTGTAGTTCATGTAGTACACAGCCCGGGGTGTCATCTGGTCCCATGAATGCTGTATTCTTAGCTTTGGAGAGTGCGGTTTTTACCTGTGTGGCCATGATTACTGGAATTTGGCAATCTTTCGGTATTGAGATGGGCCCTTTAGGGGGTGATAGGGGGATGAAGTCAGTACTGAATTGATCTGCCAGGATATTGGCAATGTCCTTGGGATCAGTACATTTAATGCCATTCTGTTGTAGCTCAGAGCAGATCTGAGCATTTCCATTTAGATTCTTGACATAGCTATAGAATGCTTTGTGGTTGTCTTTGGAATCTTTGGCAATTTTATTTTCATAACTAGCTTTGGAGGATTTTATGAAGGATCTGAACTTCTTACTGAGGCTGGTAAGGGAGTTTTCTGCATCCTGAGATTTTCCTCTTTTCTGCAACAGTTTCTTCCTTCTGTTGTATAGTTTGTTTATGACAGGGGACTACCAGATTGGCTTCATTCTTTTGGAGGAGAGGGTCTTGGTTCTATTTGGGATGGCACGATTCATGCACGAGTGGATGTGCTCGTACAGTGCTTTAGTGTAGGATTTGGCAGTCCAACTTTCATTTCCCATCTCCATAATCCCATATGTTTGCAATATTGATGGCATGAATACTAAAAGGAAAACCTTTGAACCTTTATAATGGGACAGCCCCTAGTTCGGGTACCAGTGAGTCAACAGCCATGATTAGTGTCAGACAATACATTATTCTTTGTCATGACTTACTTATGGCTGGTTAGATTTGGTCAGTAATATTGATTCTTATGATGACAGCTTAGCAGCTGTGAATGAATCACTTGCACTTTAAACTTCTGATAGTTCATGCTTCTTCAACTATTTTAACTGACCTTTAGCTACTTTACATGGTTGTATGGCTAATAAGTTTCCCAAAAAAATTTCAGAATACAAAATGTATTAATTATGTTATTATACATAGCTCTGTGCAGGAATAAAAACTGGCAAAACCTTATCATAACCAGTACACATGGGGAAATATTTGACCTGAAGGTTACATCAACCACAGAACTAGAGAGAAAACAATAAAGGCCTAAAATCCCCAAGTTGGATCTGGAGAAGTCATCCATTCAGCAGACTGATGTATTGTTGTATCTCTGTCTTTTATCAGCCTCACACATCAAGATATCACAAGTAACTAACTCAAGATACAAAAAAGATAACAAACTTTGCTAAGACTCTAAGAACACTGACTCACTCCCTCCTACTTTCATATTAACCCAGCTGTTCCTTTCTTTTTTTTTCCTCTGCACAGTGTAATGTCATTGCTGTAAGAACATGGTGCAGACAACCTCAAAAGTGACCAAAGATCAAAACTGTGTTACTAAAACTCTGAACATTTTCTATCTTTCATATCAGCATGTGAGTATTTTCAAACACCGCCAACACCTCTGAATTAATCCTATAAGAAAAACTGAAAACGTACAATGATTCCTTACTAGAAAATTCACATAGGTTGAATGTTTTCCTATCATTAGGAAATGGCATCTTCTGTTCCTGCAACACCTTATTTTAGAGTTATGATTATGACACAATGAATGTATTTTTCATAGGTTCATAGGTGAGTAGTAGGCTAATAGCCATGGAGCCTTTACAAGCCTAGCCCATAGGATTACCCTGACATCATGCCACCCGACCTTAGTTCCCAGTGCCTCTGTTGAGTAGAGCCACTGGAGTGTTCCCCGGGGTGGATTTTCTATTTCCCATCCATTCATCAAGATTTCTCTTGAAGAGGGCCAGTGAGGTGCTTCGTTTGCCATGTATGGGAAGTGTATTCCATAGCATGGGCAGTCTCTGGGTTATGCACCTGTCCCTCCAGCACGTTCTGTTGATTGTGGTAATGAGTTTGAGGTCTCGGGAGCGTGTGGTGTGGTGGGACTGGGATTTCTTTAGGTGTTGCATTTCTAACAGAGCTGGGTCAGACATGGCTTTGTAAGTCAAGCAGAGATCGCCTCTAAGTAGGCGATATCAGACAAAGAATAGTTGGAGTTTTTTGAGTCTGTCCATATAGGACAAGTGTTTAAGCCCTAGGATCCTCTTTGTGAGCTACTTTTGTGGCCTCTCCAGTTGTTGCAGTTGTCTACTGAGGTACATGCCAAATGAGGCATTGTACTCAATGATTGGCCTAATGAGGGAAGAGTAGAGGGAGACAATGACCTCTTTCTTCCTGGATGAAAAACCCTTAGTAATGAGATGTGCCACATAGAAGGACTTTCTGACTACAGTGGAAATGTGGTGGTCAAAAGAGACGGTGCTGTCAACCTGTGTTCCTAGATCTCTTATAACGCCTTCTGTGTTCAGTGGACTACCATCGATGTGGTAATTCATGGGAACTGGGTTTTTACCAAAGGGGATGATGACACATTTTTTGGCATTGAGCTTAAGGCCATGGTTGTGACAACAGTCGTTGGTCTCAGTGAGGCCTTTCTGTAGGATGTCAACATCACTTGGGGAGTTAATAATGGCTCCCAACTTACAATTGTCTGCAAACTTTGTCAGCCAGAGTCCATTCATGTTGGCCTGGACTTCTGAGAAGTAGATACCAAACAGGAGAGGACCCAGGACCGATCCCTGTGGGACTCCACTCGTGACTGGTCAGCAGTCTGACTTAGAGTCATCTACTTTCACACTGTGTGTTCTATCTGTGAGCCAGTTTGTAACCCAGCTAATGATATACGGGTTGATGTCTAGCTTAGCGAGTTTTTCTATGATTCCTGAGTGAGGAATGGTACCAAAGGCCTTGGCCATGTCAAGGTAGGCTGTATAAACCACCTTGCCTTCATCCTCAACTCTGGTGACTGACTCAGAGAAGTCAGCCAAGTTGAGCAGGCATAATCTATCCTTCACAAAAACAAATTGTGTAGGATCCAGAGAGTCCCTATATTCTTGTTTACTAGGTCCATGATGATGCGTTGCATAGCTTTGCATATCAGACTTGTCAGGCTAATGGGGCGATAGTTCCCATGGTCTGTAGTCGCTCCTCCTTTGTGGAGAGGGATGACTATAGCAGTGCGCCATTCGGTAGGGACAAAGCCTGAGGTGAGGCTGTGATTGAACAGGGCACACAGGTGAGGTGCCAGTTCACTCTGTAGTTCATGTAGAATTCAGCCAGGGATATTGTCAGGTCCCATAGAAACTGTATTCTTGGCCTTGGACAGTGCTGTTTTAACCTGTGCAGCAGTAATACTGGGTGCTTGGCAATCTACTGGTATTGTGATTGGTCCTTTGTGGGGGGGAGAGGGGTAAAGTTGGCACTGAATCTGTTGACCAGTATATTGGCAATATCTGTTGGCTGGGTATAGGAGGTACAATTATGTAGTAGCTCAGAGCAAATCTGGGTATTGACATGGAGATTCTTTACATAACTATAGAAGGCCTTGTGGTTGTATTTACTATCTACTGCAATTCTGTTTTCATAGCTAGCTTTAGAGGATTTGATGAGGGATCTCAACTTTTTGTTGAGGCTTATAAGGGAGTTTTTCCAGTCTTGGGACTTCACCTTATTCCACATCAGTTTCCTCCTTCTGTTGCAGAGTTTGTTTATGGCAGAGGACCACCAGATTGGCTTCCTTTATTTGGAGGAGAGCGTCTTGGTTCTATTGTTTATGGCGAGATCCATGCATTTGTGTACGTGTTCGTACAGTGCATTGGTGTATGATTCGGCAGTCATAGGATCTTTTTCATTGGATTATTGTGCAAAAATTGCAGGGTTCTTTGTTGATAAGGCTGCAATGATTAGTAAGTCTTTAATTCTGATTCTGCCATTGGAGAAGTCCTTTTTCAGTTCTGCATTGCCTAGATGATTGTCAGGCTGCACAGAGTTATGTGGATTATGATGAGATCTTTGTGATTTTCTTTGCACCCTATATATTATGGGCCAAATCCTGACCCCATGAAGCTACTTTTGACTTATTTTGAGTCCTTCAGTCCAGTTATTTTTCCAAATCATGAAATTTTGTGAGACCAGGAGTGATTCCTGCATCCTTAAAGGAGGCTTTGGTTACCCTCACTACTCACGATACAATCACTTGATCGAAACAGTCTGTAAAACCGTTGTTGTCTCTAACATCCCATCTAAAGGAAAGGTTATTGAGAAGATATGTACATACATACAGAAGAAATCCTATCTTTCATCTAATGACTACTTAGGCCTTTGAAGACTGGCTACAGATCAAGGCAAAGCATTGAAACTACCCTTCTTTGAGCAGTAAATATCTTCATTATGGGAAGGTCAGCAGATTCTGCCTTGTTCTCACTGGATCTCTCTGTTGCTTTCAATAACATGGACATCATGAAATATTACTACAGCTTTACAGGCATAGTGCTGCACTGTTTTTCTACTTACCTCTGCAGTCACTTCCACATAGTAGTTTCAGGGGTTAATGTTTTCATTTGCTTCCCTCTGGAGTGTGACATACCTCAGAGATCTATTTTGGCTACCTTGTCATTCCTAGTGTACATGTTGCAATAAAGGGAGGTCATTATGAGGAACATATTGCATATACTAATAATACTCAGCTTTATTTCTCCTTTCTCAAGATGAACTGCCAGAGTACCCATTGGGTAAAGTGGGATCATCTCTGGTTCAACCTGAAAAAGACAGGTTTCACGACATTATGTCACTGTTCACCCTTCACAACTGCCATCATTTTCACCCCTGATAATATAGGAAGGCAATACAGTGCAATTTGTGTCTCAGGTCACTGATTTGGGCATGATTTAAGATGGCAGACTGACATGAGTGGCCTGGCACATCTGTCATTAGTGTGTCCCATTTCCATTTTATGAAGATTGTTTAGATTATGTATCTTATACCATCTTTGAACCTAGATACAGTGCTTCACATTCTGTTTTTTCTCAGATTACTGTAATGCTCTGTACCATAGGCATATGGATGGTAATTTGATGTGATTGCAGTATGTGAAGAATTCCTCAGCTAGATTGTTGACCAGCACTTATAGAACAAGTCATAAAATGCTGATCATGCTGGAGCAACACTGGCCTTCATTTCCTGCCACGTGTGTCCTTAAGTTCCTGAAGGTCACCTCTGGTGTCCTTCACAATATCGATCCTCTTTGTTTATGGAAGTTGTTGTAACCCTGTGGCCCAGCCAGGCATCTCAAGTGATTGGACAGGGGGTGCTGACTGTTGCATGGGCTAGATTATAGATTTCATGCCAAGTATGTTTTACTTATCTTGCCAACGTAATATGGAACTAACTACCATTTCTGATTCAGAAGAGTGAATCAGAGATCATACTTCTCAACCTCTTAGAGCAAAAAATCTGGACAAAACCATAAACAATGGGGGGGACAAAGGCCCAAAAATAGGGACACTTTTTAAATATTGCTCTTACAAACTCAGAAAATTGAAAGACTAACAGGTTTTGCATCAGAATGAATTTTCTGAAGGGCATTAAGTCCGAATCTGAAATGACTGTCATTATTTTCTGACTTCAAACTTCAATCATTTGCTAGAAAACCACAATTTTATGAAAAACGGACTAGAAATATGAGGCAAAAATCTGGACATTCTGCAAAAATCTGTACATTTGAGAGGTATTCAGAGTCCCCTTCTTTGAAGGTCATTCAAGTTGTATGTTTTTAGGAAGATTTGTATGGACTCTGAGAGAGATGTCTCCAAAAGATTTAGACGGATGAATAATTGATGTATTTGTATATAGTTTACTGACTGATTGCTGTGATTGAACTGAGTTGATCTTATGGGTATTTATGATGCAAGATGCTTAGATCTTAAATATATGAATAATTTTAATAAATAAAATGAATAAGGGTGTCTACATGGGTCCACTTCAAAATACTAACTTTCAAAATACTTAAAATACTGAGACCAAAATCTCTAAAACTCAAAATACTGAAACTCAAAATATCGAAAAAAAACACAGTACAGCAACACAACTATATTGCAGCAGAACTACATACAGAAACATATTACTCTTCTGCAAGTATAGGCTGGGGGGCAAGCTCACCTGCATCCCCCATGTGGGTGGTTGTGCTGCCCACACCCCTTGCTACTTAAATATATCAACTCCGAGATTGCACTTCACTACACTAAAGTGCAATCTTGTAGTTGATATATTTAAGTAGCAGGGGTGTGTGGGGGGTGCAGCACCCCACAGGGGGGATGCATGGGGGCTTGCCTCCCTGCTTATACTTGGAGAAGAGTAATATGGTTTGTGTTTTATTTGTTTCAGTATGCACTTGTGCTGGAATATAATAAATGCTGCTATCCTGTGTGTTTTCAGTAGTCTGAGTTTTCAGTATTTTGAGTTTTCGGTATTTTGAGCTTTAGAGATTTTGGTCTCAGTATTTTGAGTTTAGGTATTTTGAAAGTCAATATTTTGAAGTGGACCAGTCTACATATATAAGGAGTGATTTGGTATAGTAATGCACAAACGTGATGCTGTTACGTGACATCTTCATGTATCTCTGGACTGTTAGCAGTCAGATCTCTTGAAAGCAAAGAACCATTGTATAATGTACAAGACATAGCAAGTGACATTTCATGGCAATCAGAACAATTAGCTGTCAGTATATTTATAGGAAATAGTTAAAAAGGGACTTGGTAACATATTGTCTAATTTATTGGTATTCTGACACACAAAGACTTTTGGTAGATGTGATCATACCAGACTGATTTTTTTTTCTGTATGCAGTCAGTTTTACCCATTGGTTAATCATCAGGTCTGAAATGGGTTGAAAGACTGCTACAGTCTGATTCTTTCAGAACAGATCTCTGCTGGACAATTATCCCAGCACAATGCTTAAGCTGGAATCAATACCTTTGAGAGGTTTGTACAGCTAAAAATGTGCTACTGTCTCATGCGATAATTGTAATGAGACTCTGCCGAGGGCATGTTATGTTAGAATAATGGCCTTTCTTAAGTAGCTGAAGCTGTTTGCTACTTGCTCTTCAACAAGTTTTGTGTCGTTATGTCATGATGCACCTGTGGCTATGCTGTACTGCTTCATTATTAGTATGGTGGGAGAAAATGTGACGAAGGAGTAATCCTGCTCTCTGTGACAGTGGCCACAAGAGAAACAATTGGCATTACAAGTTGTTCTCTTTACAGATGACATTTACTGAGTTTTTAGGCTAGAATGGCAGGCAGTTTGGCAGAACATTTTGGAGCACATCTCAGAGTATTATTATTCAGATGATATCTTGAGACTGAATCATGCATCTTTCAATAGCTTTTCCTACTACACTACTGGATAAAAGCAGGATGTTCCCCTTTCTCTGATAACTAAGATGATTTTCTCACAGAACATAAGCGTATACATCACGTTTAGGGCCACAAGGTAAGCTGTCAGATTCACCATCACTAGTCATGTTATTGTTCTAAAAAATGTTTCCCTGTTAAGGAAATCATTTCCAGACAGGAAGTGTGATTCTGTTGTCAGCAAGAAGCATGGTCCTTAAAGACAGTTCATTATGTTCAGTTCAGAAAAGAAAGTAAGAATAAAAAGGGAAAAAATGCTCCTGAACTGCAACTATTAAGTATTACTCACTTGTTTAGTACAGTACAGTTTAGCCCCAAAGGAAGTAATACCTTCTCAGGCTCTGTCATGATGAAGCAGACAGATGAAAGAGATGAAGAAAATTTCAGTGAAAGCATTTAAGCAAGCAGTTTGATTTCATTCTCCCTAAATAAATGCAGAGCTTTCATATGTGGATTCCCCCTAGCAACTGACTGATTGGGACAGTTCCATATTGAGTCTTTGTCTGCATAGGCCCACTTAGGAATAAAAAGAAATATATACAATATGCAAAAAGGAGCAGCAATAACTGCCAAATAGGACCAGGTGGGTAAAGAGTCTTAGTTAGCAGAAATATTAAGGAGACAGAAAAAAATGAATGCATGAAAGCATGGCTTTTATATACATATATACATGTATATGTATATCTTGTCACCTCTCTATCAAATGCTTCTATATTGTTTTCATTAAGGAAATGTATGTTTCTATGGCATTCGCTATTGTAGTTATGCCAAACTGCATTACTTCATTTCCTGTCTACCATCCAGACTGAACTCTCTTATAGCTTCACAGGTTCATAGTTGTTTACTAGGCTAATGGCAACAAGGGCCTTTTTAAGCCTAGCCATACATCCCAAATCTCTAACAAGTTCTGGTACCCTTAATAAGCTTGGGAGATATTTAACATTTAAGCAGGAGCCTGGAGGTTGAACCATTTGCAGGTTGCATATTTCCATTAGAGACATACTGTAGGTGCCAAGCCAGGCATGAATTTCCTGCTCCCCATCCAATTGTCCAAGTTACACTTGAATTGGGATAAGGAGGAACTCTGCTTCACATGGATGGGGAGCCTGTTCCAGAGGTGGGGTAGTCTCTGGGATACATACTTGTCTCTTCAGTAGGTCCTATTTATATCACAGACAGGGTTTAAGTCTTTAGAATGCGTAATTCTGGTGTTGTTTGTTTTGCAGATTTGCAGGAGGTCCACCAGGGATGGGATCTGACAATGCTTTGTATGCCAGGCATAGATCTCCCCTCAACAGCCTGTAGGAGACAGAATACAGGGCTAGGGCCTTGAGGTGGTCTGCACAGGACATGTTACTGATGCTCTGTATTTTGTGGATATTCCATTTGTTAGATATGCCTGGTTAGGTACGTACAAGGGGGCATTGTACTCAATGACAGGTCTGATGAATGACAAATACAGTGGAACAATGACTTCCTTGGACCTAGATGCCATTCCTTTATTTATAAGTCATGCAAGATAGAATGATTTCCTCACTACTGTAGACACATGATGGTCAAAGGCTAGATACTGTCTATGCCTGGCCCTAAGTCCCTGATTAATGGTTCTTATCTAAGGGGTGTATTGTCAATATGATAGTTACCAGGGGTGGATGACTTCTTGAAGGGTACTATTATGCATTTCTTGGCATTAAGTTTTAGTGCATAGCTCTAACACCAGTTGTTTGTCTGTGTCAGCCCTTCCTGGAGAACATTTGTGTCAGTGTGAGATTCAATGACAGCTCCTAATTTGCAATCATCTGCAAATTTAGTTAGCCGGAGACCATTGGCATTGGCCTTGACTTAGAGAAATAAATGCCAAAAAGGAGCAGTCCAAGGACCGATCCCTGAGGGACTCCACTTTTGACTGGCCTCTTTGTAGAGGTGGACTCCTCAATTTTAACTTTCTGGACTCTGTCTGTGAGCCAGTTGGCTATCCACATACAGGTTTGTACCTAACCTCCTGAGTTTGACAACAATGCCCGAGTGGGATATTGTGTCAAATGCCTTGGTCAGGTCAAGGTAGGTGGAGTGAACCACTTTACCCTCATCCATTGCTTTGGTGACATCAAAAAAGTCCTGTCCTTGGTGAAACCAAACTGGGTTGGGTCCAGTGTCTGGAAGTTTACTTTACAATTATTGATCATTTCCATGATAATTCTTTGCATGGTTTTGCATAAAAGACTAATGAGACATATGGGTCTATAGTTTCCAGGGTCTGCAGATGTCCCACCTTTGTGCAGAGTGATGACTGTTGCTGTTCTCCATTCAAGAGGCACAAAGCCTGTTTGGATGCTACAGTTAAATAGCAATTCCAGAGGGCCTGATAGGTCATGTTTCATGCTATTTAGAAGGCATTCTGGGACATTGTCTGGACTCAATGCAGTGTTCTTGGCCTTAAAGTGAGCATTAAGAACCTGTTTCCTAGTGATAGCAGGGGGTTATATTTGAGGCTGGGAGAGAGGAGTAAATTTGGAGCTGAATTTGTCAGCCAGTAGGTTTGCTATATCTTCTGGCTCAGTATAGGTGGCTCCATTTCAATGAGCTCTGCACACAATTGTGTATTGCCCTTCAGCTTGAGGACACAGCTAATGAATGCCTTGTGGTTGTCCTTGGCCTGGGAGGCCAAATTTACCTCAAATTTGTCTTTGTAGACTTTATTTGTCCTCTGAGTTCTTTGTCTAGTTTGATGAGAGTGCTTTTATCCTGCTGAGTTCTGCAGCTCCAATTTTTGCTATGATTTTCTTCTTTCTGTTATGCAGCCTGCTGATTTTGTGATTCCACCAGAGTGACTTGTTTTTTGAGTTAGTTCTGTACTTCTTCCTGGTGGGTAAAGCTGCCTCTATGTAGCTATTAACATGCTGGTATAGGGTTTCTGTGAACAGTTCTGCATAGGCAGCAGTGTTCCCAGGGTTTATAGGGCTGGAAAGTTAGCACTACAGTAGTTCCTGAATATTCCAGGCTTAGCTGAGGGTCCAGCTTTTAATTTTATTTCAAAGGAGACCATTTTGTGGTCTGACCTTACCACAGAAGACATTACAGTAGGGGCATGCCACACTCTCCCATATTAGTGTGGACCAGATCCAGTATGGTTGCACCCCTGGATGGCATATTGACAATCTGGTCCAGGGAGATTGTGTTTGCAAAATCCAGAAATATCTGTGCCTGCACATTTGGTGTCATATAGGATTCCCCATTAATTGTGGGTTAATTAAAATCACCCATTAATATGGTATTGGGGTGGATGGTGAGCGTTTCCAATAAGTTTAAATACATAGTATGGGTGTCTTGGGTCACAGAGGAGGACCTATAGCTTACAAGGAAGTGGCACTGGATTTTGCCTATGGTGATTTGAACATGGAGTAGCTCAAGAGCATTTTTCTGTTTGACCAGCCTTGAGGTATATTTATTTTGGATGTAAATCAAGACATCTCCACCTTTAGTATCTGTTTGTGAAGTAACTGGTCTAAATATGTGGAGGGCATTATAACCTTCATTGTCGGTGTGCTGTCTATGGCTTTAAACCATGTCACAGTAACTGGACAGATGTCAGCATTCTCTAGGGTGAAGAGAGCTTCCAGGGAGTGGAGTTTTTTGTTTAGATTCCTAGCATTGAGCAGTAATACCTTTAGATTCTCTTGGTTTTGATTTCCTGTTTCAGAAATACTTTCAGTTTGGCATAGCCTGAAAAAGGCACAATGGGGGAAGACAATGTTTTAGCTAATATTTGAAAGCCTAGAGGGGAGAGGTTCAGACCATCTCTGGCAAAGCAGCATGGTCTGTTGACCATCTCCGTCCATAATGACAAATATTGCACTCCATTAGAATGACACCAGAAACTAAGCCAGTTATTAAAGTCAGCCATCTTTTGTTCATAGGTTCATAGGTTAATAGGTAGGTACTAGGCTATCTGCCCAAGGACCTAAGTAAGCCTAGCCAACAAGGTTCCCTGGATTATGCCACCCAAGAAAGCTATTTTCCAGTTCCCCTGTTGTGCAGAGCCACAGAAATGATCCTCAGGGTGTATTTCCTATTTCCCATCCACTTATCAAGATTTTTCTTGAAGAGTGCTAATGAGGAACTTTGCTTGACATAGATGGGTAGCTTGTTCCAAAGTATGGGAAGTCTCTGGGATAGGAATCTATCCCTCCAGCATGTCCTGTTTATTGGGGTGACAAGGTTTAGGTCCCCAGAGTGTGTAGCTCAGATGGACTGGGATTTCTTTAGTTGTAGCATGTCCAACAGCTCTGGGTTTGACATAGCTTTATGTGTTAGGCAGAGATCACCTTGGAGTAAGCGATATGCTATGGAGTAAAGCTGGAGTTTTTTGAGATGGTCAATGTAGAGCATCTGTTTGAGACCAGGAATCCTCTTTGTGAGGTACTTCTGTGGCCTTTCCAGCTGCTGCAGATGTCTTGTGAGGTACATTCCAAAAGGGTAGTTGTACTCTATAATGGGTCTAATGAGTGTCGAGTAGAGGGGAACAATGACCTCTTTTTTCCTAGATGAGAACCCTTTTGTGATGAGATGTGCCACTTAGAAGGATTTCCTGACTACTGTGGCAATGTGATTATCAAAGGAGAGACTACTGTCCACCTGGGTCCCCATGTCTCTTATCACACATTCGGCATTAAGTAGATTGACGCCTATGTGGTAGTTCATGGGTACAGAGTTTTTACCAAAGGTGATGACAATGCACTTTTTGGCATTGAGCTTGAGGCCATGGCTTTGACACCAGGCATCTGTCTCAGTGAGGCCCTTCTGCAGGATGTCCACATTATTTGGGGACTCAACTATGGCGCCTAGTTTGCAGTCATCTGCGAACTTCGTTAGCCAAAGGCCTTCTGTGTTAGCCTGTACTTCAGAGAAGTAGATACCAAACAGGAGAGGTCCCAGGACTGAACCCTGTGGTACTCCACTTGTCACTGGTGTGAAGTCAGATTTGGAGTCTGCAACTTTTACAGTGTGGGTTCTGTCAGTGAGCAAACTGGCAACCCATCTTGTGACATAGGTATTTATACCTAGTTTAGTGAGTTTAGCTATAGTTCTAGAATTGGGGATAGCGAGGTCAAGATAGGTTGTGTGAACCACCTTACCGTCATCTACAGCTTTGGTCACTGCCTCAAAGAAGTTGATCAGGTTCAGGAGGTATGATCTGCCTTTCACAAACCCGAACTAGGTGGGGTCCAGAGTTTAAAGGTTACCAATGTCTTTGTTTATGAGTTCCATGATGATATGTTCCTTGGCCTTACAGACCAGGCTTGTCAGGCTAATAGGGTGATAGTTCCTGGGATCAGTGGTGGCTCAGTGGTGGCTCCCGGGATCAGTGATGGCTCCCCCTTTGTGGAGTGGGATAACTGTTGCTGTGTGCCATTCAGTGGGCATCATCCTTGGAGAAGGTAAAATGCTGCTGAATGTTAGGATCATACCAGCCTGGGAGACATATTCCGAGAGCTCCATGATGTCTCTCTTCATCTAGTCTAGAGAGGTACATCTCAGGTCATTTACACCCACATGGACTATGACTGAGTCATACTGGTACTTGTGGTCCAATTACCAGAGTGCATGCATAATGCATTGGATCCTAGTCCCTGATAACCAACTAACTGTGACTTTCTCCTTACTCATCCTGGAAAGAGTCACATCACTGTGTCTCATGATGGAGTCTCCAATGACCAGAATGTTGGATTGGGTAGTGGCTTGCTTTGGCTATATTCGTTGATGTGGCTGTTGTTTTGAAAGCATGCATTTGGGGATGCTGAGGATATTTGTTATGTGTACTTCATCTAAGAGATCTTTGGGGTTTAGAAAGGTTACATTTAAGTGCCTCAGCATATGTGGGTCTATATGTCTGTTTTGAATTGTATGTTATGGGTGCAGCATGTGTACTACTGACATCCTTATTGACATTAGGAGTACTTTTATGTGAGAGCTTTGCCTCCAGTGACATTGTATAAATCATCATCTTCTTTTGGCTGTTCCTGTTAGGGGTCATCTCTTTCCATTTCTTCCTGTCCTCTGCATCTTGCTCTGTCACACCAACCACCTGCATGTCCTCTCTCACCACATCCATAAACCTTATCTTAAGTCTTCCTCTTTTCCTGTTACCTGGTAGCTTCATCCTTAGCATCTTTTTCCCAATATACTCAACATCCCTCCTCAGCACATGTGCAAACCAACGTAATCTTGCCTCTTTGGCTTTGTCTCCAAACCTTACAACCTGGGTGACCCTCTAATATACTTATTCCTGATCCTGTCCATCCTCGTCACACCCAGTGTAAATCTTAACATCTTTAACTCTGCTACATCCAGCTTTAACTCCTGCCTTTTTGTCAATGCCACTGTCTCCAACCCATATAACATAGCTGGTCTCACTACCCCCTTGTAGACCTTCCCTTTCACTCTTACTGGTACTCGTCTGTCACAAATCACTCCTGACACTCTTCTCCACCCACTCCATCCAGCCTGTACTCTCTTCTTCACCTCTCTTCCACATTCACCATTACTCTGAACTATTGATCCCAAGTATTTAAACTCATCCACCTTCGCCACCTCTACTTGCATCCTCACCATTCCTCTATCCTCCCTCTCATTCACACACATATATTCTGCCTTAGTCCTGCTGACCTTCATTCCTCTTCCTCTAGAGCATATCTCCATCTCTCCAGGGTCTCCTCCACCTGTTCCCTACTCTCACTACAGATCACAATGTCATCTGCAAACATCATAGTCCACAGGGACTTCTGTCTGATCTCGTCAATCCCACCTCCACCTTAAACGCATCCATTACTCCCACGGCAGACCTCACCACTGTCACACTACCCTCGTACATATCCTGTACCACTCTTACAGACTTCTCTGACACTCCCGACTTCCTCATACAATACCACAACTCCTCTCTAGGCACCCTGTCACATGCTTTCTGTAAGTCTACAAAAACTCAATGCAACTCCTTCTGACCTTCTCTGTACTTCTCCATCAACACTCTCAGAGCAAACATTGCATCTGTAGTGCTCTTTCCTGGCATGAAACCATACTGCTGATCACTAATCATCACGTCCCTTCTTAACCTAGCTTCCACTACTCTTTCCCATAACATCATGCTGTGACTGATCAACTTAATCCTTCTGAAGTTACTACAGCTCTGCACATCACCCTTATTCTTAAAAATCGGTACCAAAACACTTTTTCTCCATTCATCAGGCATCCTCTCACTTTCGAAGATTTTATTAAACAATCTGGTTAGAAAATCCACTGCCATTTTACCTAAACATCTCCATGCTTTTCCACAGGTATGTCATCTGAACCAACAGCCTTTCCATTCTTCATCCTCTTCATAGCTATCCTTACTTCCTCCTTGCTAATCCATTGCACTTCATGATTCACTATCCCCACATCATCCAACCTTCTCTCCCTCTCATTCTCTTCATTCATGAACCCCTCAAAGCATTCTTTCCATCTGCTCAACACATTCTCCTCACTTGTAAGTATGTTTTCCTCATTATCATTTATCACCTTTACCTGCTGCACATCTTTCCTAGCTCGGTCCCTCTGTCTAGCCAATTGGTACACGTCCTTTTCTCCCTCCTTAGTGTCCAACCTTTCATACAACTCTTCATATGCCTTATCCTTAGCCTTCACCACCTCTCTCTTTGCCATGCACTATACTCCTGTCTACTTTCTTTATCTCTCTGACAATCCCACTTCTTCTTTGCCAACCTCTTTCTCTGTATACTCTCCTGTACTTCCTCATTCCACCACCATGTCTCCTTGTCATCCTTCCTCTGTCCAGATGTCATACCAAGCACCTTTTTAGCCGTCTCCCTTACTAGCTCTGCTGTAGTTACCCAGCTATTTGGTAACTCTTCACTGCCACCCAGTGCCTGTCTTAACTCATCCCTGAACTCAACCTCACAATTACCCTTTTTCAATTTCTACCATTTGATCCTTGGTATAAATACATCTCTCATATACCATATCAGTTTTTGTTTTGAGAATTAACTGGTTGCCAGTAAACATGAGGCAGTTTCTACATTGCCCCAGGAAGGCCACCAAGCTGGTAATGGAGACAGTAGGAAAGTTCATATCCATGACAACAGACACTTTTTTATTGATCAGGCAGTTGGCGTGAGAATATAAAGCAATGCCAGGAGGTATGTAACTCTGGGGACAGTGTTTGTCACCACAAACTAGCTGTCGTGTGTACAACTATGTATTTGTGAAATTTCATTTGTGGTTTTACAGGAAAAATGCCACTCAAGGTGTCTGTGTCTATACAGGGCACTGCCAAACTCTTAATGGGAAACTATTAAGGAGACCCTGAAAATTTAATGATGATGTATTTAGACAGATATTCTGAAACAAATCAAGCAGTACTTACTGAAATCAAAGAATTAGCTTGTCAAGAATGATGAAAAGAGGGGAGTCACATGAATGGCTACTGCCTGGCTACTACTAATGCTGATCTCATCACAGCTTCACTCTGCTGGGATGCAGTGCCCCTTTGCTTCTTCTCTCACCAGAAGCAAAACCTTGCACCAATCTCAAGATAAGAAGCACGTCACAGCCTGTTGGGTGATCCAGAGACTTGTCCCAGATGACGCAAGGGTCTGTGGGCTTGTTGTAGTCTTTTCCTGTTAGATGCCTTGAATAGCAACTAGACCAATCAGGAATGTCAAGCACAGACACTAACTGCTCAACCAGAAACAGACAGAAATCAATACACTCTGCTCCTTCACTCACTAGAAGAATATAAGCACAAATTACAAACTGTCATGTATGAAGCCGTTATTAGGCTTTCTGGTGATCAACAGTCTCCAGAAAATAATGTCCCTGTGCTCCTTCGCTCACCAGGATTAAAAAGAAGCACTAATCCCAAGATGACTACTGAGAGGCTGAATGTGGCCTCTGCAATAATTGGTGGTCTTGAATAGATGTTGCAGATTTTAAAGGTAAGATGGAAACAAATGGGTTAATATCCTAAGCATGGCAGTGTGCACTAAGCAGTTAGATATGAAAGAGGGGTAACTTATGCTTTAGCTAGAGCCACTAATTTTAAAACCCAACAACCCTCTTAATTCTCCACCCACATTCCTTACCAAGTACCACTACTATCAAGATTAGACCAATTATGTTCCTCTCAGTTGTATTGCCTGGGCTATATCTCCTCACCATCTATGAAAACCAGCCATATCTTGGCTTTCACCACCCCATATCTCATACCATCTCTGCTCCCACCTTGAGTGAATCAGATCAACCCCAAGCTCACTACAAACCTATCCTCTCCACTTATAACAACCACCAACTAAATAGACCACGGTCCATCTCCCCCAAAACTAGATATTATCATAAAATAATAAGTAAATGCTGAAACTAATAATCACTGTACAATTTACTCTGATGAGGGATGGGGGCATCCACCATAACCCTGGACCCACCATTCCCATAAGCTCCCAGCCCACTACCACCTTCAGCATATGGTCAAAGTCAAGGTCTCCTAACTCTCTCCTGACCTGTCACCTAAACATCAGGAGTATTAACAACAAGGTCCATAATCTTCATGCCCTTTTAGCTACCTACTTACCTGATGTGCTGTCTTACCGAAACCTGGCTAAACCCAGGAACTAAAAATGATGAGGTTATCCCACCAGGGTACAACATACTTAGACTAGACCGTAACACCAGGAAAGGTGGAGAAGTAGCAGTTCTGTTTAAAAGCAAAATAGATGTCATACTAGCCCCACAACAACCCCCCCCCCCCGTTCAATAATGCAGAAGCCCTAGTTAGCAAACTACAGCTTAACAAAAGTAAATCTATATTCATTGCCTGCATTTATATCCACCCCAGGCAACAATGCAAATACCCTAGAAGACGTCCTCCAATGGCTTTCCAACACATAACCCCGTGAAACTATGGTGTTAGGAGATGTTAATATTGACTGGAACAATTGTTCCTCTGAATCTCCCACCACCCATATAAACCTTCAAGGTTATACCCAACTTATATCCTCACCCACCAGAATAAATAAATCCAACTACAAAGGCAGCGTCCTGGACTGGATTCTTATCAACAATCATCCGGACCTGTATAACACAGGTACCCTCCCAGATGATATAAGTGACCACCTACTCACTTACATCATTAAGCATAAAGTAGATAACCACCACCAAGTTCTATATAAATCTATCAGAAACAACAAGAACTTTAACTCCACTGACTTTCAGAATGAAGTCAGAGCATGCAATTGGGCCATACTTAAAGAACTTCCACTAGATGATGCTATAGCCTACTTTAATTCTAAATTCCTCTCCATTCTAGATTCCCACTCTCCTATCCACACCCTCAGAGCCAAAATTAAGACTGCCCCCTGGCTCTCTAAAGTAACTAAAACCAAAATTATAGCAATAAATAAAGCATGGGACAAATGGAGCACCTCCAAAGACCCACTTGACCATATTAAATTCCAACAACTAAGGAATGATACCAAGAAAGCCACACTGTTAGGCAAAAAAGCTTCTATCAACACCTTCAGCAAAAACATCAGAACAAACCTCAAAACTTTTGGGCAGGCATAAATAAACTGCTCCTCCCTGGCCACACCTCCACCCCCACCCCCTCAACTTGCAACCTTAAAACTCCAGAGGAAACTGCTAACATCATTAACAATTATTTTACAAAAAACATCCAATCACTAGCTAGCCAACTACCCCCCATCAGCTACTTTGAAAACTCCTACACAACCATTACTCCACTCCCTTTGGCCTTCCAACCTGTATCTACATCGACCATCCAACCTCTAATTAACAAACTAAAGCCCACTACCCTGGCAGCTGACCTCCTCCCACCAGAATATTTACAAAAAGAGGCAGATGCCATTGCATACCCTGTCTCGAGCATAATAAACCGCACCTTGACTGAAGCCCTATTCCCCTCTCTCTGGAAGGTTTCCCATCTCATTCCCCTTCATAATGGAGGGAATTCTTTAGACCTCTCAAACTTCCAACCAATAGCCATACTATCATCATTGGCCAAAATTATGGAAAAGTGCATCCACAACCAATTAATGCACTATCTCACCCAAAATAAACTACAGGCCAACTCTCAGAATGGTTTTAGGCCACACCACAGCACCACATCAGCCCTCCTATACTTCTCTAACTCTATCAACATCAACCAAAACAATAACAAACTCTGCTCTCTTCCTAGATCTGTCTAAGGCCTTTGAGATGGTCAATCACCAACTGCTTCTCCGTACCCTGAAGGAACTGTCACTGAATAGTAGCTCTATTAAATGGTTCCAATCTTACCTAATAGACAACAACCAGTTTTATGGCAGAATACCCTATCCACACATCTACCCATTACTCTAGGAGTCCCCAAGGCTCCATACTAGGACCACTACTCTTGTCAGTCTTTATCAATGACCTACCCACCATCACTCCCAAGGCCACCTGCATCCAGTACGTGGACAACTCTACTTTAATATGTACCACCTCCTCCTCAACTGGTCCTATGAGCCTAACCCAGAATACTTTCAATGATGTAGAAAAATGGTTCACAAACCGTCAGCTTCTATTAAACCCCAACAAAACTAAACTGCTCATCTTTTCCCCACCTGCAAATCCTCCTCACCATTCTTTACTATAAGTTCCAACAATAGCACAATTATATCCCCAGATACTCACACAAAACTCCTGGGCGTCACAGGCGATAACGCCCTAAAATATGATATCCATGTCAATCAAGCCATCAAATATGTCAACAAAAAACTGGGCTCCCTATACAGGATCAAACCCTTCCTCACTGCTTTTGCAAGAACCACTATCACTTAGTCCCACCTACTTTCTACCCTCCTCTATGCCTCCCCCTTCTTCACTAACCTGAACCAAGTCACGCTTACTAAACTTGCTAGTTGTTACAACCATATTGTTAGATAGTGTTTTTCAGGAAAATGTACTATGGTACACCAGATACCAAGACGACATGTGTCTGGTATGGCAACCTAACTCAACTAGGATTGAAGGATTCATACAACATATTACCAACAAAACCAATTTTCTTGAATTCACTTATCAAGTAGGGGTAGATAGTATAGCATATCTTGATGTACAACTGACCAATGCACTATATAAGATCATCAAACCATAAAGCAACCTGAGATCACTACACTCTGCTGACAAACTTCTTATACAAACAACTAAGCGCATAAATGTGGCTGGGGACTCTCTATTTGCCAACTCGTTAGGCAAAACTTGGAATATGCTACCTGCTGAACTTACTCACCAATCCTCCTTAACCCAGTTCAAAAAAGCCTAAAAACTACACTTCCAACAGCATTGGCAATGTCCCTGCTTAAACCCTGACTAATCACCACCCACTGTTCCTGCAAACTCTCCCTAAGCATTTCAATCATATACTCTAATAAGTGTATGAATTCTTGATGGGACATAGCCCATAACTGTGTGTATTATTGTCTGAAACTGAAGCTGCATACATTTTCCTGGTTTAAATGAATTTGTGTCTATTAAAAGCGTGTTAAAATTAAGAGCTTTAAATAGATAACATATTAATTTTGCATAAAAAGTTTTGATTTTGATATTGTATTTCTTCGTTGATTAAGTTTGAAACATAGTAATATTTACATAGTTTCATATATATATATAAAAATATAGACTCTGTTTTTGGTCATATATTCAGTATTATTATGATCAGACTTTTCTCCTCGGTCTCTGCATGCAATTATTTAATATATATGTTTTACATATCACTATATTTTTTATGTGACTTTACTTAGCTAAATATTTTAGTTCTTACAGTAAATTTATGTCATTATCATATATTATACATTTTCAGTTTAGCCCTAGTAGCTTTTAAAATGTTATTTTGTAGTATAATATTGATATATATATTATACATATATATTTAATGTCATTTATAAATTGACTATTCCGTATTTAACATTGTAACTTTTTAGAGCAGGTTTTATACTGTTTAAATATTGTATTTTTATATGGTTTTATTTTTATTGGTTGATTGAATGACTAATTGACAATTAACTACAAGCTATATAAGTATCATTGTTATGTTGTTCTGGGTCTGAAGAAGGTGGAATATTATTACCACTGACCATATTAAAGTTTTTAGTTGCTTTAGCTTGATTTTTAGTAGTTTTTTGGTTTTCTTGGTATTCTGGTTCTATGGAATACAGTGGGATAGCCAATAAATTTAAATATTTGAAGGGGAGTGATTTCACAAAATGGTAATGTTGTGCTTATTCACAACAATGAAAGGGGAGAGTGAAAGGCATATGTGGTCAAATTAATGCAAGGGGCAGGCAACTAGAAAGACAGTTGAGTTTAGGAACACAACAGCGCCAGGGTGAAAGGGTAACAAAAAATTCTGCTTGACTCACAAGAGACACAGCTGTGGTCTCTCTCCTAGTTTTAATATCCAATTAAAAGCAGAATAGAAGTAAGCACAGTTTTAAGAAACCAAATCACAATATACAAAATAGAAGAAGGCAATAAAATAAAATAAATTACAAGCAAACAAAAGCAAACTAACCTTTCCCTCCGTAAATTGTGACAGCCTGTGTGAGATTTTCCAGTAAAGCATGGTGCACTTGCACAGGAATGTCGTAGGCTTCAGACAGAACTCTCTTATGGCGCACCCTTGCACTAGGATGACATAGACTTCAGATTGAACTCTCTTATGGTGCACTCTTGCACTAGGATGGATATAGGCTTCATAATGAACTCTCTTATAGTACAGTCTTGCAGAAACATGACAGGTTTTAGACTGAGCTCTCTTATAGGTGCAGTCTTGCACTAGGATGACATAGGCTTCAGAATGAACTCTCCTATGCTGCACTCTTGCAATAGGATGACATACACTTCAGACTGAACTCTCTTATAGTGCACTCTTGCACTAGGACTGCAGAGGCTTCAAAGTGAACTTCTTAGTGATGCATCCCTACACTAGGGTGGCACAAGCTTCAGACTAAACTCCTTAATGAAGCACTGCTGCACTAGAGCTGTAGGAAGACATAGGTTCATAGGTTGGTACTAGGCTATCAGCCCTATGGCTTATACAAGCCGAGCCATAACAATTCCCTGTCTATTTCTTCCCACAGTATTTACTTCCCTGAACCCCTATCTAGCAGGGCAGCTGACATGATCCCCGGGGTGAATTTCCTATCTTCCATCCAATAATCAAGGTTCTTTTTGAAGAAGGCCAAAGAGGTGCTCTGCTTGACAATTATGGGCAGTCTATTCCAGAGTCTGGGGAGTCTCTGGGTCAGGAACCTATCCCTCCAGCATGTTTTGATCATTGTGATGACAAGGTTTAGATCCCTGGAGCATGTGTCTCTGAGGGATTGGGATTTCTTTAAGTGTGGCATGTCCAACAGCTCTGGATTTGACATGGCCTTGTATGTTAAGCAGAGATCACCTCTGAGTAGACGATATGCGACAGAGGATAGCTGGACTTTTTTTTAGTCAGTCAGCATAGGGCATCTGCTTTAGGCCTGTAATTTTTTTAATGAGGTGTTTCTGCGGCCTTTCCAGTTGTTGCAGATGTCTTATGGGGTATATACCAAATGGGGTATTGTACTCTATGATGGGTCTAACGAGTACAGTGGGACAGTGACCTCCTTTTTTCTGGATGAAAAGCCCTTAGTGATGAGGTGTGCCACATAGAAGGATTTCCTGACTGTTGTGGTGATGTGGTTATCGAAGGTGAGACCACTGTCCAACTGTGTCCCTAAGTTTCTTATCACACTTTTGGTGTTTAGTGTTCTGCCACCTATATGGTAATTCACAGGTACATGATTTTTCCCAAAGAGGATAACTAAACATTTCTTGGCATTGAGCTTAAGCCCATGGCTCTGGCACCAAGCATCTGTTTCTGTAAGGCTCTTTTGTAGAATATCCACATCATTTGGGGATTCGATAATTGCTTGCAGTTTGCAGTCATCTGTGAACTTTGTTAGCCAGAGTCCCTTAGTGTTGGCCTGTACTTCAGAGAAGTAGATGCCAAACAAGAGCAGTCCCAAGACTGAACCCTGAGGTACTCCACTTGTCACTTGTCTGGAGCTGGATTTGGAATTGGCTTCTTTTACAGTGTGGGTTCTGTCAGTAAGGCAGTTGGCAACCCATCGAGTAATGTAGGGATTAATGCCCAGCTTAGTAAGTTTATCTATGATTCCAAATTGGGGGATGGTGTCAAAGGCCTTGGTGAGGTCCATATAGGCTGTGTAGACCACCTTACCCTTGTCCACAGCTCCGGAGACTGATTCAAAGAAGTCAATCAGGTTCAGGAGACAAGATCGGCCTTTTACAAACCCACACTGTGTGGGACCGGTGATTGAAGGTTGCCAATGTCTTTGTTTATAAGTTCCACGATAATACATTCCATGGCCTTGTAGATCAGGCTCATCAGACTGATGCAGTGGTAGTTCCTGGGATCCAAGGTGGATCCCCCCTTGTGGAGTGGAATAACTGTAGCTGTGCACCTCTCAGTGGGCACAAAGCCTGAGGTGAGGCTATGATTAAACATGACACTTAGGTGAGGTGCCAGTTAATTTTGACGTTCATGTAGTAAACAGCCTGGGATGTCATCTGGTCCCATGGATGCTGTATTAGGTTCATAGGTTCATAGGTTCATACTAGGCTATCTGCTCGAGGGTATTTATAAGCCTAGCCCATAGTTTTACCCTTTATTATTTTGCTGTGTCTCTGTCTAGCAGTGACACTGAGGTAATCCCTGAGTATATCTAATCTCCCATCCATTGGTCAAGATTTCTCTTGAACAAGGAGGTGCTCTGCCTCACATATACCGGGATTTTGTTCCACAGCATAGGGAGTCTTTGGGTGATGAATCTATCCCTCCAGCATGTCCTATTTATAGCCGTGTCGAGGTTTAAGTCTCCTGCCCTTGTGGCTCTGACGGATCTAGATTTTTTGAGGTGAAGCATATTCATCAACTCTGGGTTTGACATGGCCTTGTATGTCAAGCAAAGGTCACCTCTGAGCAAGCGGTAAGCGACTGAATAGAGCTGGAGTTCTTTCAGTCGGGCAGCATAGGACAGATTTTTGAGACCCTTTATCCTTTTGGTGAGGAACTTTGTGGCCTCTCCAGCTGCTGCAAGTGTCGGGTCAGATACATTCCAAATGGGGCATTGTACTCAATCATTGGTCTGATGAGTGATGAGTATAGGGAGACTATGACCTCCCTTGATCTAGATGTGAATCCCTTCATGATGAGGTGGGCAATGTAGAAGGTCTTCCTAACTACTTTAGCTACATGGGTGTCGAATGACAGGCTACTGTCAACCTGGGTCCCCAGGTCCCTGATAACTTCTTCTGTGCTCAGAGGATTACCACCTATATGGTAGCTAGGGGTAACCTTGTTTTTCCCGAAGGGTATGACTATGCATTTTTTGGCATTTAACTTTAGGCCATGGCTCTGACACCAGTCATCCGTTTCTGTGAGACCCTTCTGAAGGATATCTGTGTCAGATGTGTTTTCGACTAACGCGCCCAGTTTGCAGTCATCTGCAAACTTTGTCAGCCATAACCCTCCTGTCTATGCTTGTACTTCGGAAAAGTAGATGCCAAACAAGAGTGGGCCCAGGACTGAGCCCTGTGTGACACCACTTGTGACAGGCTTTGAGTCTGACATGGCGCCAGCAACTCTGACCCTGTGGGTTCTGTCACTCAGCCAGTTTGCAACCCATCTTGTGATGTATGGGTTAACATTTAAGCTGATGAGTTTTTCAATGATACCCGAGTGGGGTATTGTATCGAAGGCCTTCGCCAGATCGAGGTAGGCTGCTGTATGGACTGCCTTTCCCTCATCAATGGCTTTGGTGACTGTTTCGAAAAAGTCAACCAAGTTTAAAAGGCATGATCTGCCTTTGACAAAGCCAAACTGGGTTGGATCCAAAGTCTGCAAGTTCCCTATGTCTTTATTTATGAGATCCATTATTATCCTCTCCATAGCTTTGCAGATAAGGCTTGTCAAGCTAATGGGCCGGTAATTTCCAGGGTCTGTGGAGGCACCGCCTTTATGAAGTGGGACCACAGTCGCAGTGCGCCACTCCCTGGGTATGTATCCAGAGGTGAGACTATGATTAAACAGCTGTCCTAGCTGTGGGTTTAATTCCTCGTTGAGTTCGTGGAGCACACAGCCTGGGACACCATCAGGTCCCATGGATGCTGTGTTTTTTTCTTTGGAGAGAGCAGTTCTCACTTGGGGGTTTGAGATGTTTGGGGGGCTGCAACCATCTGGTATAGATATCTCTCCTTTGGGGGAGAAGTTTGCACTGAACCTGTCAGCCAGTATGTTGGCAATGTCTGTAGGATCAGTAATCTTCACATCATTTTGAACTAGTTCTGAGCATATCTGGGAGTTTCCTCCCAGGTTTCTAACATAGCTAAAGAAGGCCTTATGATTGTCCTTTGAGTCTTTAGCTATTTTTCTCTCAAAATTTGCTTTGGATGATTTTATGAGAGCTCTTAGTTTTTTACTTATAGTGATCAAGGGTGTCTTACCTTTTAAGGATTTTGCTCTATCTTGTAGTAGCTTCCTCCTTTTGTTGTAGAGTTTGTTTATGGCTGGGGTCCACCAGACTGGACGCTTGCCCTTGGTACAAAGAGTCTTTGTTTTGCTTGGGATTGCCTTATCCATGCAGTGCTGCAGGTGCTGGTAGAAGGCATTTGTAAGTGATTCAGCGGCTTGAGTGCTGCTATCCATGACTCGGGGCCTTAAAGGAGACCACACTAGTCTTTAGAAGTGTGAAGTACTGTGGTCTTTTTTATTTCAGGTGGGGGTGGGATGAGGACCTCCAGCAAGATTAGTTTGTGATCTGATCTCACCAGTGAGGGGTATACTTCCGGTGTTGAACATTGTGCTCCCATGTTCGTGATGATGAGATCAAGTATGTTTTCTCCTCTATTCTTAGCTTTGGAGAGTGCGTTTTTTACCTGTGTGGCCATTATTACTGGAATTTGACAATCTTTCATTATTGAGATGGGCCCTTTAGGGGTGAGAGGGGGGTGAAGTTTGCACTGAATCGATCTGCCAGGATATTGGCAATATCCTTGGGATCAGTATATTTAATGCCATTCTGTTGTAGCTCAGAGCAGATCTGAGCATTGCCATTTAGATTTTTGGCATAGCTTTAGAATGCCTTGTGGTTGTCTTTGAAATCTTTGGCAATTTTATTTTTGTAACTAGCTTTGGAGGATTTTATGAGGGATCTCAGCTTCTAACTGAGGCTGGTAAGGAAGTTTTTTGCATCCTGGGATTTTCCTCTTTTCTGCAAAAGTTTCTTCCTTTTGTTGTAAAGTTTGTTTATGGCAAGGGACTACCAGATTGGCTTTTTTTTTTGGAGGAGAGCATCTTGGTTCTATTGGGGATGGCATGCTTCATGCACAAGTGGATGTGCTCATACAGTGCCTTAGTGTAGGATTCAACAGTCGACCTTTCAGTTCCCATCTGCATGGGTGTCATAAAGTTTGTCACTTGTGACTTGAGTAGCATGAAGTTTGCTTTTGTTTTTTATGGAGGTTTCCTTACTTGGGGGTGGGCTGGGATGTGGATGTCAAGGGTGATTAGCTTATGGTCAGACCTGACCAATGATGGGGTGACCATAGGTGTGGAGCATTGATTTCCCATGTTGGTAATGACCAGGTCTAGGATATTGGAGCCACTGGTGGGACTAAGGAATTAGTTGATCCAGGGTGTTGGAATTTATGAATTCCAAGAACTGTTGGGCAAAGGTGTTGGTACATGAGTAGTTTTCCCAATTAATGGCAGGGTAGTTGAAATCACCCAGTATTAGGGTTTTGGTTGTATCTTAATATTTTTCAGTATGTTTAGAAAGATGTAGTGAGAATCTTGGGGCATGGTGGGGGATTCTGTAGCAAGCTACAATTTGGATTGCAGTCTTACCTAGTGTTAGTTGCACCTGGAGAATTTGAGATGCATTGTGTTGGGCAACTAGCCTAGTGTTGTGAATATCTTTGGTGAATATGGACACTCCTCCACCTTTATTGTTTCTGTCCTGGTTTGGTGGCCAAATAAGTGTGGTAAGAGTTGTAGCCTGGTATTGCAGGGGTGCTCTCTAGAGCCTTGAACCAGGTCTCAGTTACTGCACAGATATCGATGTTCTCCATATTTAGGAGTGCCTCAACAGAGTGCATTTTGAAGTTTAGGCTTTTAGCACTGAGTAGCATTACCTTCAGATTTTGCTTGCTTGTACCTGTTACGGTGCTGGTTTTGTCCTTTGAGCTTTGCTTAAAAAAGGCACTATAGGGGTGGCAAGAGCCTTACCCAGTAACCTGAATCCCAGGGGTGACAGGTGCACACCATCTCTGGCAAAGCATCATGGTCTGTCGATCATGTCATCCCAGGCAGACAGATACTGGATCCCCTTTGAATGACACCAGAAGCTTACCCAATTGTTGAAGTCACTCATTTTGTCCTTATACTGTGGTATCATTCTAGGTGAAGGCACGATGCTACTCAGGCCTAGGGTCATATTTGCCTGGACTACATGGTCTGAGAGCTCTTCCATGTCTCTTTTCATGTAGTCCAGGGAAGTACATCCATGAACAATGACAGCGTCATATTTGAGTGACTTGAGTGCATGCATTATGTGGCAAATCCTGGCACCCGACGGGCAGCTGACTGTAATTTTCTCCTTGTCCAGCCTGGTGAGTGGGACATCAGTGTGCCTGACTATAGAGTAACCTATGACTAAAGTGCTGGGTACATTGTCTTGCCTTAGGGGCTGTTGTTGGGTGGCACACTGGTGTTGTGAGCTATGTGACACATTAGTTGTGATTGGTGTTTGCGTTTCAGCTTCGAAGGTCCTTGTTGCTTGGGCAGGTTACTGTTAAGGGCCTCCACATATGTGGGTTTAGTGTTGCTAAGTGTGGGTGCTGGTGGTGTGGGTTTAGAAGGACTATGTGTTGTTTGAGGTGTAGTGCAGGTGTTAACCTTCTACTCTTGACTATCTAGTACAATCTTGGGTGGAGAGAGCTTTGCTTCCAGTTTGGCTATGTAAGTGCATCTCCCACAGATTATAGTGTTGGGTGGTTGGAGGGTTGTTTGTGTAGATGAGGCAATTGCTGCATTGCCCCAGTATGCCCAGATTCACCAGGTGAACAGGAGAAATCACCGGAAGCTAACTCTTGTATATGCCTGGTTTGGTGCTTTTTTTTTTTTTGTAAAGTACAAGAGCGGTTTTCCCTTACCTTAGCAAGGTACTTTGCAATTATAAACTGTTTAGTGCCTATGATTAATTTCTCCTTATTAACAAGGAGAATTGAGTGCTTGTATCAGTTTAAGACTTCCTAGTGCTTTCCAGCAGGTTTTACAGCAAGTTTTAGTCACAGGGATGCTTAAAGGAAAGATGAAAAAAATGGTTTATCCTAAACACTGCAGTGTGCACAAGAGGAGTTAGATGTGAAAGTAGGTAACTTAAGTTTTACCTGTCTAAAAAGTTAAGTTTTAATGGAGAGTCACTATTTTTAAAACAGCAAGATAGATTAAAAGGGGGTGGTCACTTTTGTATTCTGGTACTATGGAATATAGTAAGATGGCCAATAAATTTAAATAGTTGAAGGGGAGTGATTTCACAAAATGATAATTTTGTGCTTACTCATACAAGCCAGTAAAAACAGAGAGGAAATGAGATATATGGTCAAATTAACATAAGGGGAAGGCAACTAGAAAGACAGTGGTGTTTAAGAACACTATAGTAACTGGGTTGGAGGGTGTGGAAAAAAAATTCTGCCTGACTCACAAAAAAAGGAGCTGTGGTCTCTTTTCAAGTTTTAATATGCAGTTAAAAGCAGAATACAAGTAAAACACAAGATAAATAAAACAAATCACAGAATTCAAAATAGAAAAAGGCAATAAAGCAATACAACAAATAAAAAGCAAACTAACCTTTCCCTCACAGCAAAGTGTAGCAGAGTCTGGGTGAACCTTTCTAATAAAACCAAATGGGATTCACAGTGAATTCCTAGTGTTGCACTCCTGCATTACATAACAAAATATTCAGTATGTTCTCCATATTGGTGGTCTTATTCACTTGAACCTGAAGCTCCTACCAAATATTTTGATGTTGCCCAGTCATTTAGGAATCTGCCCACTGTGATGACCAGATAGAACCCCTTGACTAGGTTCTCTAGGTCTTTACAGGCCTGTGGATCATTCCCAGGATTAGAGTCTGGGGACCTGAAAACCCTTAATCTACGACAGGATACCTCATTTTACTAAACCATAAGAGATTCTCTCTAATCATATATAATATGGAGCTATGTTAGATCAACAAAGTTCCAAAACTTTGAAATTCATACGGCTGAGACCATATGATTGAAGTTTCGGAACTTTGAACATTAAAAAAATAAAATAAAAAACAAGAAAATTCTTTTTTTAATGTTTTGCCCCCCCACACACCCCCTGCTAATTAAATATACCAACTCTGAGTTCATACTGCATTGTGGAAAATAGTAAATTTCCCATTCCGCGCCTTACCACCATCTCGATTCGAAACTGTTAGTGTGTGTTGAACTGTGAATAAAATATTGAAAATAATTCTGCTGTAAATATGCTGAAAGATCTTCTTCTTCTTCTTTTGGCTGTTCCCGTTAGGGTTCACCACAGCAGATCAACTGTTTCCATTTCTTCCTGTCCTCCGCATCTTGCTGTTTCACACCAACCACCTCTATGTCCTCTCTCACCACATCCAAAAACCTTATCTTAGGCCTCCCTCTTTTCCTGTTACCTGGCAGCTTCATCCTTAGCATCTTTTTCCCAATATACTCTGCATCCCTCCTCAGCACATGTCCAAACCAATGTAATCTGGCCTCTCTGGCTTTGTCTCCAAACCTTCCAACCTGGGCTGACCCTCTAATATACTTATTCCTAATCCTGTCCATCCTCATCACACCCAATGTAAATCTTAACATCTTCAACTCTGCCACGTCAAGCTCTGATTCCTGCCTTTTTGTCAATGCCACTGTCTCCAACCCATATAACATATGCTGAAAGATAAAGCATAAAATAAAAACTTTGCTTTAATGTAGGAATATAGCTTAGCAATGTAAAATGCAATTCATGCTGTGTGACATAACTCTGGCTGAAATAAGTAAAAAACAAAGAATATCTATTAATGGACACAAGATATTTCCTGAAAGACATGTTTTCTCAGTATCAACAGCAGAACAGTTTGATGTATTCGTTTCCTTTCAGACTCCTGTGAATGTACATGGCTTTTTATAAAATCAGAAAGAAAACAATTCTGAAAGACAAATTTTGTGTGCATTCTCACATCA
>NC_056733.1:1894340621-1894343121 GCF_019279795.1 Protopterus annectens | reverse complement strand
ACACGATTGCCCTATATAGCCACTTAAACAAATGCATTGACTCGGCTATACCTAACAGGAACAAAACCAGGTCTTCCCGAAAACACAAGCCATCCTGGCGGACTGTAAGTATAAATAAGTTGCACAACAAAAGAAAGAAACTGATATTGAAGAACAGGAGGGAACAAACTCAACAGAGGAAGAATATCCTCTACAGTTTGAACAAGGAAATCAGATATCTTGTTAAATCCTCTAAAGCTGGCTACTAGTCTAAATTAGTACCAATAGCTAAAGCAAATCATAAGGCATTCTTTATCTACATCTGAAACCTAAGAGGGAATGCCCAGCTGTGTGCCAAACTTATAATGAACGTTGCCACTCACACTGAACCTGAGGAAATTGCCATACTGCTAGCTGACAGATATGGCAATAACTTCACCCCCCTGTCCCCACCTGACATACCCCAAATCATTCTGAACACCAGTCCTCCAAGTATCTCCAAAGAACAGGTCATACAAGCACTCTCCAAGGCCAAAACCACAGCCTCTCCAGGAGCAGATAACATCGCAGGCTGCTTACTAAACAATCTAAAACAAGACCTAGCAGAACCACTCAGCACTCTTTTTAACCATAGCCTGAGAAGTGCCTTGTCCTGGCAAAGTGGAGAACAGCAACAGTAATCCCCTCGCACAAAGGGGATCCAACAACTGACCTTGGGAACTATCGACCCATAAGCCTAATCAGCCTTTTCTGCACGACCATGAAAAGAATCATCATGGATCTTATTGACAAGGACATAGGCGACCATAAACCCTTGACCTGAAACAGTTTGGCTTCATTAGTGGTAGATCTTGCTTATTAAAGATGGTGGACTTTTTTGAGAATGTCACCAAGGCCCTGGATGAGGGCAAAACAGTACATACCACCTATCCAGATTTAGCCAAGTGTCTTAAGACAATCCCCCATTCAGGTATCATAGAGGTACTCTTCCAGCTGGGAATTAACCCATACATTACTAGATGGGTTGCCAACTGGATCACTGATGGAATGAACACTGTCAAAGTTTGGAGTCCATCTCCACCAGTAAACCAGTTACCAGTGAGGTACCATAAGGATCTTTGTTGGGTCCCCTACTGTTTGGAATCTATTTCTCTGAAGTCCAGGTGAAGGTAGATGGCCTGTAGCTTACCATGTCTGCAGATGAATGTAAACTGGGCACAGTCATGTAATCCCCCAATGATGTTAACATATTACAGAAAGGACTGATACAGACAAATGATTGGTGTTAGACTCATGAACTAAAACTTAACACAAAAATGCCTCATTATCCCCTTTGGCAAAGAAGTAGCCCCTGCTAATTATGATATAGATAGCACTCCTCTAAGCTCACAAACTCAGTGGTATAAGACTTTGGAACACAGGCTAACAGCAATCTAAACTTTGAACATTGTGTCACTGTAGTGGTAAGAAAAGCATTCTACATTGCACATATCATAAATAAGGGTACTGCATCCAAGACCAGGGAGGTTATAACTCCACTGTACTCAACCCCTTATCAGAACACTAATTGAGGATAGTGCTTCCTTCTGTATGTATCTCACCAGACACCTACAGCAACTGCAGAGACCACAGAGGTTTCTTACAAAGAGAATTCAGGGCAATCAAAACATTACATACATGGAAACACAGAAAGCCCTGTCACTGCACTTTGTATCATACTGGCTTCTGAGAGGCGACCTGTGACTGGCCAACAAAGCAGTCATGTACCCTGCCCTAATGGAATTACTGCATATCTGCAAATCAAATGGGCCAAGAATTACTCACTCCAGGGATCTCAACCTAGCAGGCGACATTAACAGAATACACTGGAGGGACAGAAATATATCTTGCAGTGATTACCGCTCCTTTGAGTAAGCTTCCACTCCACGTGAAGCAGAGCTCCTCAATGGCCCTTTTCAACTGCAATCTTGACAACTGGATGAATAACCATAAATTCATCCCAGAGGTGACACCTATGTCCCTCATGGACAGGGGCAGTTGGTGCAGATCACAGAATCACTCTGTAACAATGACCATCTAAATATTGTTAAGAAGGGTACTCAGGTTTTTAACACGGGTAGGCTTATACAGGCCCTTGTGCCATTAGCCTAGTAACTTCCTATGAGCCTCCTATGAACCTATGATATATGTGTTAGGATATATGTGTGAGTGTATATATATATATATATATATATATATATATATATATATATATATATATATATATATATATATAGGGGTCCACTTCAGAATTCCGAAGTTTACATTTTCGAATCTCATATGATTGAAGATCATATGTTCGAAGTTTTAAACTTTGAAATCCTGAACAGAGATTGGCATACAGCGCCGACCAGGTAATTTCCCTTGCCCTCTCTGTAGTGCGATCTTGGAGTTGGTATATTTAAGTTGCGGGTGGTGTGGGGTGCACAACTGCATACACTTGTTTTTATGTGTTTAGTGGTGTTTCTGGGGAGGGTTCAGA